>NC_087200.1:139712888-139722888 GCF_015104395.2 Macrobrachium nipponense | reverse complement strand
ATATATATATACTTATATATATATCAAACATTATGCCATTTCCATTTAAAAGAAAACAAAGACATGGTTAAGTACTTTAAACTTATAAAGTGATAGAGCAGTAACATGAATTTCGTGCACCTAGATTAATTAGTGATACTCAAGTAACGCTTTGCAGTTACAAGTAGACTTCAAGTGACAGAAAGCGTTTCCACCTTGCATGCTCTCTGTCGCAGCTTGTGCACGTTCTTCGTACCCTAAGGTCGTCGAGTGGTAAGCGTATATGTTCTGGAACCTAGGTCCGGGGTCGGCTTTCGGCTTGGAAGTTTAGGAGATTGATTGAGGTGTTGGCGAATTTCACTGGGAATGCTTTGATGCTGTCGTGACCGGATTCCTTGTTATACACGAAGCTTCCGGCGGAAAAGTGTTGTCTAGATTATCCTAAAACCCGCCAGCAGTACGATAGTTACAGGCATTGTTTCGCTACTCGAAATATGATATAGGATCTATTGTCTTTAATAGAAATAAAAATAGTAAAGAAAACGTTAGGCTTTGCTGTGGTAATGTTGAAATCAATGGATGTGTAATATAATTATTTGAGATGAAATGCCGGGTGAGAAAATGGAATTGATGGGTTGAAGAAGGAATTAATCTGAAGTCTTTGGCATCTTTCTTAGATGTATTATAAACAAATCTAGGTTTTATCCAGTTGATCCTCTCGTGTGGATGGGATAAAGGGCATCCTGTAAGTCCTCTCAGGTAAAGTTGCCTTCTATTTTCTCCCACTTTTCCTTATCCTCGTTCAGTTTCTTTCATGAGTTAATATTTGTCAGTTTTAACATTGATGTGGCGTCAATCACCTCGTCCTTGCGACGCCAGTAAGATCTAACCAATCAATCAATTAACCTTGATGTATTGAATTATAACATTTTTGCGTTCACTTCTTTTCGTTTCATTTTTTTGGGGTCTTATAAATGAGCAAAACAATATTGGTCATATGGCTTTGATATTTATGAAACTGAATGACTGGCAATACAGTTGATCACAAATGAAGGTGTCTAACAAAATTGAAGAGAACTAATTATCGTCGGAGAGTAAATGAACTGAAATGATCCGTGCAAGTGAAACTGGTACGGAGAGAGTGTCACAGCTTTCTTGCCTTCTTCTGGAGTCCTTGCAGGTTCCAAAAGTTAATTTCAGAAAGTGTGTTACTGTTTCTCTTTCAGCTGTTACTGTCTAATGTTGAGATCTACATAAAAATTGAGATGAGCAGCCAAGTGAACATTTAGGGAGGGCTTTCTTTGCACCTTGCAGTGGAATTCAAGGGGTTTAATCTTCTCTAGACTAAGATTCTCCTTTACCGCATTGATTGTTTAAGCCAAATTCTAAGGGACTAAATACTGATTTGTTGTGACCATTTTTTTTAACACTGGACACCGGGCTGTGCAAAATCAACACATTTTAGATCTGTTAAGTCTGCGAGGTGGAAGATCAACGTTAATTCACAATTCTTTAAAATAGCTGAAGAGTGTTTACAGATAAGATGAATCTGTTTGAGCATTTACCGGCTGAAGTTATGAGGGGGAAAGTTATCAGTAGAAGGCAATATCCGAAAGTGTATTGGGTTGAGGAAACTAGAAGCCAGTGTCTTGCATCCTACCAACCGCCCCGCCCTCTCCCTCTCCCACGACGAGGATATCTTGTGAGCGACAAACTCCAATACTAGTCATTTCTATGTACACAAATGACCAAAGAGGGTGCGGAGCACAGTTTATTGATGTATTACGTTAGAACCCTGTTATTATTGGCATTGAAAACAAATGATGGTCCTTTGGTTGTTTGGTAGCGAAAACAATCTCATAATGGCAAGCAACACTTGACAATTTTCTAGTATATAAATACCTACCCTCCCTCTCCCAACACATAGATAATTTATATTATGGCATTCTGAAAAGTTAGAGTAGTTTGAAGGCATTTTTGAAAAGAAGTTGAATTAAGAAATTTACGGAAAGCACTTGAAATCGTCGAGTAATTTCAAGATCCCAGTTTTGGCGTCAAGCAAGATAGAGCAAGATTACAAATTGTATTAAATCAATCAGCAAGTGAGAAAGAGAGAGGAGATGAAGTTCGAAGATGCCATTCGATGAGAGGAGGAAAAGGGGCGGATAAATAATCATTTGTAAAAATGTCGACGGGCCCTTAAAAGAAAATTAGGAATAGTGGAAATACTAAGAATGACGTGGCGATTTTTTGGGTTGTTTTGAGGGTAACTTTTTATCATAGTACTCGCCATACTTATTTGTTTACTGCTATTCTGGTGCACCTGTGACCTACATCAAGTATTAGCAGAAAGAGTAATAGCCCGCAGATAGCCAGTTAGGAAGTACAGTGTCAGTTAACGGTCACTAGGGTAGAGACCAGTGTTCCAGGATGCGTTTTCTTACATGACCTAGTGAGTCGGTGTCTCCTCAAGAAGTCAATTATTTACTTAATTGTTAATTCACTTATGTGGGCCGTAGATAGGAAAGTAGAGATAAAGAGGAGAATTGAAGAATATGAGGCTTGTGATGAGTAATCCGTAGTAGACATTTAATATATATAATATATATATATATATATATATCTATATATATATATATATATATATATATATATATATAATATATATATATATATATATATATATAGTAATATATATATATATATATATATATATATATATAGATATATATATATATATATTAAATGTCTACTACGATTACTCATCACAAGCCTCATATTCTTCAATTCTCCTCTTTATCTCTTACTTTCCTATCTACGGCCCACAAAAGTGAATTAATAGTATATATATATATATATATATATATATATATATATATATATATATATATATATATATATTTCACATTGAACTAAAACCAGAGCAGGAGGACGGCTGACCGAGGTATCCTCACTTACTCCTAAATGGAACCATTGGTCAGATATTCTTCGGATCAAATTCTCTCTCTCTCTCTCTCTCTCTCTCTCTCTCTCTCTCTCTCTCCCCTCTTCTCTCTCTCTCTCTCATCAAGACACACGCACACACAGAAGGGGAATGTACCGTACGTCTTTTCAGCGTCAATATCATTCCCACCGATCCCATACCTGCCTTGAATCGTTTCCTAGGGAATTAGAATCTTCAAAAAGAAAGGGGAAATGGCAGTAGTTTCTTTCTTTGAAATGTTTGAGTGTTTATTTGTATCTAAGCGCAAGACATCAAAAGGACGATGATGCTGAGGATTCTGTGTCCTTTCATCCGGGGAAGAATTATTGGTGTCTCTCTCTCTCTCTCTCTCTCTCTCTCTCTCTATGAGGAGATCAAAGATCTCTTACGGCATTCCAAGGATGGTGGTGCTCTATTTTTCTTCCTCTTTCTTTTCCTCTCGTTTCTTTTTTTTTCCTCTTCTTACCGATCGGGTTTCAGAAAGAAGAACAGAAATTTCTCTCTTAGTCTTGCCTTTTCAGTTTGAGGTGATTACTCTAGGAGAGGCGTTGATCTTACCTTTGGTCGTATTTATCATCTTATATTAAAAGGCCATTGAATATCTATTTTTTTAATCGGTTATTTTAGAGAGTCACGTTATCCCTAGACAGTCAAGTGGGTTTGTAGCCGTATTGGCTTCAAGTATTTTCTTTCACTGTTAAATTGTAATGTAGGCTGGTAACCGAATCAGCTACGTAATATACAGAAATTTGCTTTCATTGTTGTTAGGTTTCCTTTATTATTTGTAATTTGGGGTTGTGGACCGTACAGTGAATCAGGGGTTGGGGACAAATGCTTGAGGTTGGGAACCTCGTCCCAGAATACTCGATGAAAGCCAGAGGTTTGGGGCTCTGGTACCTTCACGGACATGGCATTTAATGTCATAGACTCTAAAGGCTTCTTGGACATCCTTGTACTGTGGGCTTATAGTAAGCTCATCCCAGGATACTTGCTGTAAACGAAAGCGACTGAACTTTTTAAAGCTATTCATTACAAAGTAAAAATTGGATTTTTTGTAGAATTTTATATATACATATATATATATATATATATATATATATATATATATTATATATATATATATATATATATATATATATATATATATATATATATATTTATTTATTTATTTATTTATTTTTTATATATGTGTGTGTGTATGTGTGGCTGAGCGTCACGTGTGTGTGCATACGTGACTGTGTGTGCATACGTGTAAGACTGTTAATCTCTTCATTAAAAATCCAAAACGTGAAACATTATGTGACTTTGGTGATGATGGATTTTCTCTATCTTTAGTAAAAGTGTAACCGAATTCGACTAAAATGAGTACATACGACTGGACGTTAAATTTTTTATTTTTTGTAGCATAGATAGTTAGCGACAGTGTCACTCTCCTAGCTGCTGTGTGCGTTTGAATCCCACACGATAAATTAAGTTTTTCCCAATATATATCCTTATTCTGATTTCATGCTTTTTGAGGAAAACTTATATCCAGAAAATATCAGGAACTTTTATTTTGAAACAAAGGACATAATCGGTATCAGTGACCAAGACTGAATCTTAAGGGTTTTTGCTCTTTATGCTAATTTAACCTTTTTGCTTAAAAGCCAGTGGTTGTATATGCTTGTGTGATTGATGATTTATGTGTACTTATTAAGTTTCTTGATTTTAATCCGCTAAAGCTTTAAATCCTCACACCGTGGTGTTTTTTGTCTTAAGGATGAACTCTCTCTCTCTCTCTCTCTCTCTCTCTCTCTCTCTCTCTCTCTCTCTCTCTCTTATGAAATGTCGACCTTTATATGAATAATAGGCAACCCTTAACCCAATGAGAGGCGCTTTTCTTGATAGATAGCCAAGTCGTTGGAGAGATGAATCGTTGTATTTCCCATGAAATTTACAATATAAAATGGATAAACATTAAGCCTTTTATGGCTGCTTTCTCCCTCCCAAAGGTGTATCCCCCTTTGTTATTCTGAAGAAAGAGGAAGTCGTGTTAGTAATTTGTTCCCTTCTACTCATCTTCCTACTGCGCTCTCCTCCTACCTCCCTTCAAGTTACTTATTTTGTATCGGTATTTCAGGAGACAAATACATTTGGAAGAGATTCTCCCATCAGTGGTGCGGGAGTAAGTGTTCAGTTGCACATATGTAGCACTATCCATGAATGGAGCAGATGCAGAGTTAATATTGATGAAGTCTTGTCACTTATATTTGCAGTAAATAATGGGGAGCGACGCGGGATTGTTGTCAATTTTCCTGTTCCCCTTCTCTCGGATATTTTATGATAAAGTAAATGGTTGGCGATGGAAGGAAGAGGTCTAGATTGCAGCACTGATAGAAACTGGACTTTAAACGTCAATGATGCTCTTTTATCATGAACGCTCCGCTACAATATTGACAAACCCTGCTTGGTGGAATGGATCACATGTCTTGTGGGACGGGACCTACGGTCAATCTTACGAAAAATCGAGGGGATGATGATTGTATGCACAAAAGGATGAAACAAAACTAGCTATCGAAAGGAATAATGATGTCTTGCAAATGTTTAGGAACAATGGTATCCTATACGGATTACCTCGACCTGGAATATGACCAAAGATTAAAAAAGGCAAGTCATAAAATAACCAGATTCATGAAGGGAATTCAAATAGTCTGACAAAACATACGTAACATTATACATTGGTCTAGGACGGTCTTTATTGTTATATGGACACGAATAAATGTATGGCATCGAAACTATGCCTGGAAAGTTTCGTTGATTTGTGCATAAAGCTTCAAAAAGAATATTAGGAGTCAAATGGCTAGTTAGAGAGAAATCTTACCACAAAGGAAATTAAGGAAATTATGGAAGTGATGGCTTCGCTTGGCTTGCATTTTCTGGGTCTGAGTATTGTTCTCGACACTGTATAGATAGTTCTTGGTGAATATTATATGTACGTATATACACGCTCACATAAAGAGTGTATATATATTATTATATATATATAAAAAATATAATATAATATATATATATATATATATATATATATATATATATATATATATATTTATATAATAACAAAATTACTCATTACAAGAGAAGTTGACAGAGCTTTATATTCAAAAACAGAAGGCGGGGCAGGTTACAGTTTGTTAATGTGGGCAGCACGTTCTTTAAGAAGAAAAGACAAGAAAAGAGGATCAAGGGACAACCTAGGGTGAATATCTACATTCCTTGTTGACGTGGCTTCAATGGAAAATGGGCTCCAACAGATTCCTTTTGCGGTGATCGTTGAACCTTGTAGACTTTCGAGGAATTTATCCCAGTTAATCGTATGGTCCATTTTAATCCAGTGATCCACAATGCCATTATTTGTTAAACCTCTTGAAATGGCATATTTGTGCCGAGTTTATCTCACTATAGGCCTTTTTGATGTTTTGACCTATATAAATGTTATTACATTCTCTGCAGGGAATACTGTATAAAATATTGTTTGAATTGGGTGGTCTATTGTTAATTAGTATATTTTCTAAAAATATTATATTTAAATACCAAGTTAATATCAATAGTTTTTAAAATGGGTACAGCGGGAATGAAATTAGGATGAAATGGTAAACATAGTCATTCTTAAGTTCTTCGATAACGTTGGTTGGATTGTAATATGTCTTTTTTGCTTTATTTTTACAAGTTCCAAAAAATATGGAGGGGTAACATAATGAATCTCCTATTTTATCAATAATTTTAAACTGGTCTTGCAAAAAATTCAGGACTACAAATTCTGAGAGCTGTAAGATATATACTGGAAAATATTGACACCTTAATTTGTATAGCATAGTTTGAGTAGAAATGAATATATGACAAATTATTCGTAGGTTTTCTATATACTTTAAAGCAAAAATTGGTATTAGTTTTAATAACTAAGACATCCAAACATGGTATACAATTATTTTCTTCATATTCTGTTGTGAATTTTATGGATGGTACAAGATTATTTATTGTATGCAAGAAATCAGGAATATTTATATTTTATTTTACAATACAATACCAATCGTCTACATATCTAACCAAAACACTTTAGAGAATAAATTTCTTGGAATAAGTCTAGACTCAAAGAAAAACTCCAAGTAAATATTAGACAAAAAGTGGAGGAAGAGAGTTCCCCATAGCCATACCAAATATATGTTCATAAAAATTACCATTGAAAGTGAATTTACAATTTTTCTTATACAAAGGGATATCAAATTAATAATGACATTGGTAGGTAATTCTAGATTATACAAGTTCAAATGTTGTGATAAATATTGAAGTAAGTCATCAGTAGGGACTTTAATAAATAAGGAAGTCACATCAAAACTGGTTAATTTGTCAGTACCGGATAATTCAATATGCGAAAGTTTAGTAGAGAAATCAACACTGTAAATGGGAATTTAAAATAGTACCCAGGATACGGTGATTGTTATTTTTTTACTCGGGAGAGGGGGAGGGAGCTATATATATATATATATAATATTTTAATATTTTATATATTATATAGGATATATATATATATATTATAGTATATATATATACACACATATGTTTATATGTAATCAAATGATAATAAACTTCGGATTCCTTAATTACTCTCTCTCTCTCTCTCTCTCTCTCTCTCTCTCTCTCTCTCTCTCTCTCTCTCTCTCTCTCTCTCTGCGCATAATTGCGTAAATGACATATATTCCCGTCATATAAAATGGGGACTATTTGTTTTCATACTTGGAAGTGGATATGCGGGTGGCCTCTGTTAGATATACAGAGAAATGAATAAAAGAGCCGTTTGTTATAGTTTGGCGTCGTTGTTTGTCAATGTTATTGCTGTTTATGAACTATATAGCGGGTTTTACAGTCCGTTCTGTTTTATTTATTGTTGGCGAAGTCTAAGGACCCTGACTTTTATCGGGAGAATCAACATTGTCTTACTTGTTGTTATGCATAAAAACAATCTTTGGATCCTCTTAAAAATCATCTATTTGAGTGAATGAGTCTACAGTTTTACTAATTTCCTTCTTTTGAATATTTGCAGAAAATTATAGAAAATTTAATTTATTTTGTAATCATTTAATTGATCTACATATGGTTTTTAAATTTTTATAAATGTTCAATTAATGCAATATATTTCGTAGGAAAGGATAAATGAATAAATAGCATGAGGTAAACTGGAGCACCTCGGTGGCGTGGTCGGTTTGGTGTTGGCGTACCGCCTCGGTGACCGCGATTTCGATTCTCGGAGATTTCATTGAGATGTGAGAGATGTGTATTTCTGGTGATAGAAGTTCACTCTCGACGTGGTTCGGAAGTCACGTAAAGCCGTTGGTCCCGTTGCTGAATAACCACTGGTTCCATGCAACGTAAAAACACCATACAAATAAAAACACAAAATGAGGTAAACTGCCTGGCATTGCAGATTATCGTGTCAGTTAACCTTACTCAAAGTGGAAAGGCCACAAGTGTAATTATCTAGAATTATAGCCAGATGTGGTGAACTTCGATAACTAATACACTGTAGCGTATGTTTGAGCTTTAGTAAAGTGTAGTGCATTTTCGAGACCTTGAACCGAAATGTGCGGAAATTGGGCCGTGGGATCTCAGGTCTTTGCATTTTGTTCATACACATATATAGTATGTATTATATGTAACTATATATATTTTTACAAATACTATATATATTCATCGAGCTACAAATGTCCTTCTATATCCAATTCGCTCTACTTGGGAATTAATATATTTTCATACATGTTAACCGAAGGGGAATTATTTAGTTGATAGTAATTTCTTCCTCTCGTGGGTTCGAACCAGCGCCCAGAGAGCTGAGGAGATATCAGGACTCCAGTGACATTATCGACTCGGCCAACACGTGAGGCATAGAAGTTGATACCGACTCCTTATTTCTCCCCAAGCTCTCTAGGCGCTGGTTCGAACCCACGAGAAGAAAAATTATTATCAACTAAAAAATTCCCTGACGGTTAACATATATGAAAAAAATTTTAATTCCGAGGAAGAGCGAATTGAATATTAAAGAAGATTTGTAGCTGGGTGAATGTCATATGAATCACGGTGATTGATAAAAATTCATATACTATATATGTGTATAATATCTATCTATCTATATATATAGATATTATACACATATATAGTATGTCTCTGGAGTCCTGATTTCTCCTCAGCTCTCTAGGCGCTGGTTCGAACCCACAAGAGGAAGAAATGATATATATATATATATATATATATATATATATATATATATATATATATATATATATATATATATATATATGTGTGTGTGTGTGTGTGTGTGTGTGTGTGTGTGTGTGTACATAAATTATCCTGTTAAACCAGGATGCGTCTCAAGTATAAAGGGCCCATTAAAACGCTCTGATTTAAAACTAGGACTATGTTTGGGTTGACTGACTTCCACCCTTATCAAGTAGCGAATTCACTACATGATAAGGTTGGCAGTCAGTCCACGGAAATATAGCCCTTAGTGTGTTTTAAACTAGTTCAAAAATACTAAGGAGGGTAGAGGGAATACTATGTCCTAAATGCCAGAAAAATTAAACTGCCATTGAGGTGTGATTACTTTGAAGATCAAAATGGTAGTAAAGGGATGCAGTCATAAACTGACCACGAAAAGCACTTGTCGAGAGATTATTTAGTCCATTCGTGGCAGCATTCGCAATATTCTTTGCATCCTCGGTTTATGATGGGATGTATAAGCGCCTGTATAAGTAGTACCATTGTGGGTTCTCTCTCCTTTCATATATATATATATATATATATATATATATATATATATATATATAATATATATATATTTATATGTATGTATGTGTGTGTGTGTGTGTGTGTATACACACACCAGTATACTATATTCAAAACACACCAGAACCATTTACATTTACTAGTCATAATACCCTGTTTTCATGTTCATTTTTGGATACGCTCTTTAGTTAGTTGGAGAGAGAGAGATAGAGAGAGAGAGGGAGA
>NC_087200.1:139697888-139707888 GCF_015104395.2 Macrobrachium nipponense | reverse complement strand
TAACTGTTGAATAGTATTGTTTGTGTTATTTATGCCCCGTGTTTTTTTTGGGTGTTCTCTTTCATAAACTTCTTTGTTGCGTATTTGCAGATCTTTGTGGTTGAATGAAAAAGAGACTAAGGTGCCTGACGGCCACTGAAAGAAAACTGGTAAAAGAATACAATTTTTATAACCATGTGAACAAACCCAGCTCGGCTTATTTCTCTCTCCTCTCTCTCTCTCTCTCTCTCTCTCTCTCTCTCTCGACCTTTAACGATGGCCCTGAGGCCTTATACCATTGTCACATTAAGCCTGAATCGCGATAGATAGATAGATTACGGCTGTGTAATTACTGCTTTTCTTGTGTATTCTGTTTTATTAAGGATGCTACCTTATAGTCGTACATCAGGTCTCCAACATGGTGGTTGTGACAGAATATCGCTCTCTTCTTAATCCGCATGTTTTTGCCTTTAAGTGTGATTTTACTGTTTTCAAAACGTTAATAAGCAGAAAAAATCAAGCGCCTTCTTGAGGTAGCTTTTACCTTCTTTGCATAACATCCCCCTTTTTAATCGTTTAGTAATAATGTTGTCAGTTATCGAGGGAACAAAATGAATAGCCATTTCGGTTGTGTGCATACACACATTTATATGTATGTTCTGGCCACGAAATAATATGGTCGTTTACGATAGTCTAAAAGTTAATTTACGCTTTTTAAAGTAGTTGATTAAAGGTCTTTCATGTTTTCTGAAATTGTTTCTAATGATCAAGACAACGCTGTTCTCCATTGTCGGTAACATTTTTGTTTTTGTGTGTTGCTTGGACATTTTTTTCTTCATGATTTTAGTTCTCTCTTCCTCTCGTTGTGCGTAAGGGTGGTGTGTGTGTTCCTCCTCAAGAGTCGACAAGATACTGTTGCCTCACATCAAGAGCAATAGTAACTTTCACTGCACTCAAGACAGGTGTGAGGCAGGTGAACATATATTTGAATGGTAAAAGAAGTAGAAGGGTTGCTCGGCAAAGGCAGAGAGCAGAGATTGGGGAGGCGTTTAAGAGCATCGTCGTCTTGGAGAAGGATTTGAAATACGATATCGCTAAAGAATAATACCTTTGATGTCTTGGGGTGTGGGGGGGGGGGGGTGACGTGTTGGTACGTATGTGTATATAATTACGCTAAATGAATGTGATACCTATATAATATGGTGTATGTAAATATATGATTCTAAAATACAGGATTCATTTTTCAGATGACATTTTAAATGGTTTTTAAGATCGTTGCAAATAAGGTTGTCATAGTTAAATTAATATATATTTTTTTCCAGTGAAAGTGGATACGTCTGGTTATTTGTAATTCATTTGCTTAATGTGTGTGTGTGTGTGTGTGTGTGTGTGTGTGTGTGTGTGTGTGTGTAGGGCTGGCTTTGGATCCGTGAGACTCATAGTTAGATTTGTTGACTGATAAGATGAAAATTTTATTATTTTTTATTTATCTATTTTTTCTTAATTACATAACGGTATATTTCAGGCGTCGATGACCTAAGTTTTTTTTGCATCAATCAATCAATCGTAGAGAAAAAAAGGGGGGGGGGAGGAATGTGGGGAGGGCTTTGTGTCAGAAAGTAGCCCCGTTTCACGAGTAAAAGCTCCCACAAGGTCTGATGAGGCCAGAGGGGAAAAGCGGAATCGGGAAAATGGACAAAAGAAAGAAGGGTCACGGGTAATGTGAGTGTTTGCGTCATTTGGGAGGGGAGAGCCTCGGGTGGCCCTGGCCTCCTGTACTGGCGGTGGCAAGAGCAACAGCAGCATCAGTCGCAGAGACCCTCCTCGATGTTTTTATTCAAGTGCTTCTTGGTGATGAGGAGTCAGAGCCGGGAAAGAACACGTCTAGTTGTAGGGGCATTGATGAGTTGTGTTGTTTTTTAATCTTTCAATTTGTCACTGGGGGAACTGGATTTTTACGCTTGCATCGTTCTTAACTATTTGCTTTCACGAACGACCTTTGGTACTGTGCGATGGAAGTTAATGGAATGATTATGATAGTAAAACAAAGAATGGGATTAATGTCAGTATGGGTTCACCTGCAAACTCAAAGCTTACCTTCAATACATTGAAGTTTTGATTAGATGCATAGTATCTGAATGTTTATAAAGGCTCCTTTTTTTCACTTGACAACTCTTGCAAAAATATGGCGATGAAAAATAAAATGGCCAATGTTTGTAAACATGGGTAAACTCCATTCTTTGCAATACCTCGTTCAAAAGAAAAATGACTTCTTGAGGTGAGAGTAATTAAAATGTTCAGACTTCCCATATTTTGCACTGATTTATTTCTGCATCCTTCACTCAAATGACAGTAGATTTTTTCATATTGCAACCATCAAGAACACCCATCATAAATCTTGGTTAGCTCTTTTCAAGATTTGCATGAATGTGTTGGTAGCTTGGCTTAGACTCCGCTGTGCCAGCGTTGACCCCGGTAAGGTGATCAAATGAATGAGAGGCCGAATGTCTCGAGGTCTGTGGCACTGCCTGAAAGTCAACCTTGACGACTATTAGTGGTCTCACCCCTTGACTCATTTTAATCAGTCAATTAGACCAAAGGTTAGAGGGCAATTCTGACTATAGAGCGCATAGCCGCATAAACCTCAGAATATCGAATTAAACCAAATAATGGGCATAACACTTGTGTCAAATATTGTGTTTTATGTAAAGATACTCGTAGCTTACAGAGAAGGGAAGTATTTTGACCTGTAGATGGGCCTTTGGACAATGAAAGGTCGGGCACAGGACAGATCAGGTGAATGTTGAAAGGACAGATTACCAAATTGATAGTTAGGAAAGGGAATTACAAGCAAGTTGAAACACATTGCCGTTAATGATATTCAATTACGTCTGTAGGTTGTCTATATAACTCGTGAAATTAAAGGTGCTGTAAGATAATTGCCCAACTGGGGACACAGCAGTATTTATATATTTAATGATGTCTAGAAGGTGAGGAAGAAGAGGAAGTAAAGGTGGTGTTAACATTTTTGGAAATCATAAAAACAGTGTAGAAAAGTATTTTACTCAAATATTCGGGTTCAAAAGCAATGGTTCAATTACATTAAACTTCTTTGCCATGATTACTAATTAGAAAGTAACATGAAAAATATCCAAAACTAACTATATGAGTTATTAATTTTGAAGAAGGGGAAGAATAATTTCATTTGTTTCATTGCCTGTCGGAGAAAGAGAAAGAGAGAAAAAAAAAACTGAAATTGTGCCTCTAGGTAAATAGTCTCACTTGTCTTGAAAATCATAAACTATTGTGTTCATTCACATCTTGTCAGTTTTTTTTTAAGAAGGGGAAGGTTTTCTTTTTGTTTGTGGATTGCAATGAAACTTCTTCGGATGTCAAGAGTGCGTGCTGCAGTATTTACGGTGTCAGAGTATGGATGTATTTAGTATTACGTTTTTACTGAGGCTTTATGATTTTATTCTTGTGGATGCACATGCCTGGAGTTGCCCACATAGTCACACTAGCTCACCTTATCCTGCAAATAGTATATGGATGTCATCCAGAGTTCGTTTGCCTTCATAATGAAATATGCAAATTCGTCCACTCAAAATTAATATCTGACCTAGGAAGTAGCGTCCGGTCTTGTATGCAATATGTGACTTACAAAAACCGTGCTGATTTTATGTCCATACGCGTGTCGCCATTTTAAACGAAGATTGTAAGAGAAGCTGAATAGGCAGGAAATGGGTGCAGTAGGTCCTCTTTTTCATGCGTTTAACTTTTGATTATAGTCTTTGTTTTAGTTACTCTAGATGTTCGATCCTAATGTACCCTTTGCAATGGACGACAAATTACGGAGTAATCACGCCTCGCCGATAATTGCCTCTCTGACACCGGTTTGGCTCTCTGCTAGATTGTTAATGGCCGCGTTGTGATCGTGATCAGTCTATGCCTGGTGTTATGGCGCTTTGGGTCTTGCACGATCTTTGAAAAACATGAAGGGATATGGATTGAATGACTCTTTGTGTCACTCAGTTGCTTGAATTCATAACGAATTGCATTTTTCCACTTACTACTACTGCTACTACTCCTGTACCAGTAATCAAAACAAGCCTTCTTAGAGATCAAACATGAAATTTCATTCTCTGCACAAATATCGTCCATTGAATAAATGGACCATGTGGAATAACAGAGAGATCGAAGTGGTACGCGATGAAATAAATGAAGGTCATCAAAACTCGTTCTCCAGATCTCTTGCAAATATTACCAACACGCGTGTCGTTCCATTTCCTAACTTCTACCGTCCACTCTTTGGGCTTCAGGAACTCTGTCTACCATGTCTTATAGTTCAAACTAGGCTCACTAGCTGTTTTGTAGAATAACATTTCGTATTCTGTTGATGGAAAATTATACTAAGTCCACTCTGCACACAGCCAGATTTGGGTTTCGCTCAGTTTTGTTTGCTTAACCTTGTGAAAAATACATAGAAGTCGGGTTTACGATGATGACACCTGCCCCCAGAGCTTGCAGTTTCCGCTTGTCTTTCTTTAGTCATGTGAGTTCGCGTACATCAAGTAATTGCAGTATCGCAAAGAGAGAGAGATGAGAAGAGAGGTGAGAAAGAGAGAGAGAGAGATGAGAGATGAGACCTTACCTTACCTTGAAATCTTGTTCGGGTTGCCCCGGGTCCCTCAGCGGAGGCCACCTCTAAGTCTACAGAGAGTTGCTAGTTACATTCTTCGGATATTTTGCAATCTTCCAATCTTGGATGGTCTGGGATGCAGTTTAGATAGAGAGATAGAGAGAGAGAGTAGAGAGAAAAAAATTATTCTAGTGACTTTTTATATATATATATATATATATTATATATTATATATATATATATATATATACATATAGGTATACATATGTGTGTGTATATCCATGGATATATTATATTATATATATATATAATAATATAGTAGTATATATATATACATCACTAGAATAATTTTTTTCTCTCTCTCTCTCTCTATCTCTCCTTATAATATATAATATGTATGCATTTGTATGCATATATATATATATATATATATCATATATATATATATACAATATATATATATAACATCACGAGATTATTTATTTCTCCTTCGTATTTATGTATGTGTGTGTACTTGAATTGTTGTGTGTTTTATTTATTTTATAATATATATGATATATATATTTATATATATATATATATATATTATATATTATGATGGTATATCTTTATAATATAGAATATATTATAATATATAAATATATATATATATATATATATATATATATATGAATAATATATATATATATATATATATATATATATTAGAACACACAACACACACATTCACGTACACACACACTCGTACATACGAGAGAGAGAGAGAGAGAGAGAGAGAGAGAGAGAGAGAGAGAACTTGCAGATCCGTGATGTACAGAACTCATAAGAAATCCATTTTAGCGTAACGATAATCGGTTATTGAGCGTAAATGATTTCTTTTTCCGGGGAATAATCTTACATCACTCTCCCTTTCCTGAGGTGACTTTCTAGTTAATGACTTGAAAGCATTTCGGATAAAATAGAAAGTTATCACGTAAATGGCAGTTTTGTCGCCGGTGATTTCCTATTTGTTTACGCGTGCTATAGTTAGAAGTAAAGTTGACATAAAACTTGATGAATATAGTCACTTATCTATAAATAGGGTTATAGTTTATGTATACAGAAACCTTGAATCAGAGTTGTAATGATTAATGACATTACTCTCTTTCTGCGTTCTCGTGTGGGTATGGAAAGTACCATATATCGTTCCTACGTTTGGCCATACTTTAATTTAGTCACCACAGTGGTTAATAACTTTGTTACTGGTCGGAGGGCGGGAGCTCGAGTTAAACACACAGTTTACTGTTTATTTTCAGAGGATATGTATATATATATATATATATATATATATATATATATATATATATATATATATATATATATATATATATATATATATATACGTATATATACATCGAGCTAACAATGTCCTTTTAATATCTAATTCGCTCTACCTCGGAATTAATATATTTCATATATGCTTAACCGAAGGGGAATTTTTTCTCGATAAATAGATAACTTTGTACTGGCGCGAACGCAGGTACATTATAAAGCCCAGGACCGTCAGTGGAAGCGATACCACCCAACCGCGAGAGGCTTAAAGGTATATGTCGTCTCTCACCTCAAATACTTTCTCGCGCTGAAGTATTCGTTGGTTTGGAGACACATCAACCCGCCTCGACTCCGGTAGTTAAGTAGCGCTTTTGACAACACGTAGCATTTTACATAAGTCATATCACATTACCGTGATTCATATACAGATATCGAGCTACAATGTCCTTTAATATCTAATTAGATATTAAAGGACATTGTAGCTCGATATATGTATATGAATCCACGGTAAACTGTGATATGACTTATATACAGTATCTATTAATAACGTAAATATTAATATTATATATATATAATATACGTATATAATATATAATATAACCTATATATTTATAATTATATATATATTATATATATATATAATAACGTATATACGTATATATATAAATATAATATATATATATATATAGATAGATACATAGATTTATCTATATAAATATAATAGATAATATATCATATAATGTAATCTATTATATCATATATTATAATTATCATATTCATATATTATTATAAAATAATATCATATATTACTATATATGTGTGTGTGTGTGTGTGTGTGTGTGTGTGTGTGTAAATGTATGCATATGAGAGAGAGAGAGAGAGAGAGAGGAAGAGAGGAGATTACCACCAACCAGCGGTTGGAACAGCATCACGCGTTGATGACATTGCCTGAAAGTTGTGACGATCATTATACATAACATCAAAGGGAATTATAAATATGCCGTTCCAGTGAAGGTCTAATGATTGGTGCTCGTTATTATTAGCAAATGTGCGAAATTATCAGCACCTGTTGATTGATTCTCCCTTTGAAGTCTTCCTGATTAAAAAAAAAGAAAGTAAAAAAGATGTGATGTACCTGTTGATTGACCTGATAGAATTAGGGAGGATTTGTGGAGAGTAAGTCTCTCTCTCTCTCTCTCTCTCTCTCTCTCTCTCTCTCTCTCTCTCTCATGGAAAGAGGGGAAGAGGGAGGCGGTTTAATATAACGACCGCTAATGTCAAAGAGGAAACGGAATTGTGATATAATGAATGCTATATAGTTTTTCGAATCTGAATTAATGAGACTGGCAGCTTATAAATTTATCACCATTAACATCGTAGGCCCAAGAGCGAAATATATGATTATCCTGTGTTCAAGTACCTTTCCGAGATTAGTTAGTGGGCGTTGTGCGTTGTGCGGAGTCGCTGTCCCTTTCCAAACCCATTTATCACGAGCGGAGTTACGTCTTCTCTGGTACAGGAAGCGTGATAGAGTTTCCGTTTTCGCTACGTCGAAGGTTGGTTACTGTAGGCAGTTCATACAGCCCCATCTTAACCTGAAAGGTTCGTTTGGTATTGCAGTGTGACATTAGTGCATGGTTTTACACAACCATATTTTTGTCGTATGTCGTACGTCCACAAATGTATAGATTTATTTACATGAATTTATACATAGGCTAGAAAACTGATGTGTTGCGAGATACATACTCCAATTACTGATGATAATTACTGACATTCTTGAACAAGAGGAATTTTCAAGTATGTAGCATTTCAGGGAATCACACAGCCTGATTTTCCTCCGCACCATATTCACTCTTTCGTCACCAATTATATTGTACTTTTGAAGACCTGCAATGACCTCCATCCTTCCATAATGGGGAAATTTGTTCTTTGGCCTTGTGGGGAAAGTCAATCTGAAATTGTCTTATGAGACAAGCATCTTTTCTCATTGGGCTTCTGAATATGTTGCTTTAACACCCGGAGGAGGGTTGGGGGATCATTGTACGGGGGCGGCCGGGGACGAGTAGCTATAAAATAACAAAATCGTACCTTTTTCCAAAGTTATAGTCAGTAGAAATCATTTCCCTCTTATTTGAAACATATATCTTACTTGAATAAATTCATAAAAGATATAGATGCATTAAAATTTATAGTTGTGTGTGTTCTTGAGAAATTTATACTTGAATATTGCTTGTATTTAACAGCATGAAATGAATGTGTGTGTTTAAGTTTATGTGTGTGAATATGTATATAGATTTTTATAAATGCATATCGTTCTTAATTCCATTGATGTGTAATATAAGTAGATATGGAAGAAGTGCAACACGAAAAAGTATTTAGGGACGTAGCTTCGACCGCAAAATCACAACAAATTTTCGAGGAAGAAACGACGAGATAAATCGGACCCTGGAGACAAGAGGGTCCTGGCGAGGAGTGGAAGGTAATCGCGGAGTCTCGGTGACAGCTTCTCTGAAAAGCTTTTTTGTATGCAGATTTCGTCATTATTATTCAAAGCCAGCGTATCCTGGTCGTCTCTTCCACACCGCAGGATGAGTCAATCTCATCAGGAATCATCTCCTCCTCCTCCTCTTTTCTCCTCCTCCATTCCACATGCAACTACCTCAGCCGCCCTCCTCCTCCTCCTCCTCCTCCTCCTCCTGTTCTTTACGTCTTTCAGCGATGGTTAAAGACTGGCAAAAGGTCGTAGATGTTGACTAGAGTAGATTCTCTCTCTCTCTCTCTCTCTCTCTCTCTCTCTCTCTCTCTCTCTCTCATCTCAGATTAACAGTTTTTCCTGATTTAGACTAATTGTTCACCTCGTTTTTATCGTGACTCTTCCGGGTTTACCGATGGTCGTTCAAGGCCGGAGAAACTTGGCTTCCTTGTTTTCACCTTCAGAGTTTAATCCGTAGCCACACGCCTTATGTATGCTGTTTTCTATAATAATCCTAATATTTGTCTTTTGCAGAATTCCCTCTCTTTTTCTCTCATTCTTTACGGCTTCCCTTTTTCGTTCTTTTGTGCAATCTTGTTTGCACATTAGAATCAGCTTTACTCTGATTGCATAAAGCTTAATCGTCCTCATCTCGTTTTTTCCCGTTTTTACCCTCAGCTACTAAGAATTAAAACGTCAGTGTTTTGTTTTTATTTTATAGTTGCTTTTTTATATAGGAGTTAACCAAGCAATCACTTATCTTGCCTTCAGGTAACCAGTACTCCCATTCTTACTGTTAAGCTTAGAGAGCAACAGAGCAATTGCTTGTTGGAGATTCCCATCTCAGCTCTGCCTGAAAAATTTCTTAACGCAGTCATAAGTTGTGGCTGTGAAGCCTTCATCTTAATGTGTGTGCTTGCAGTGGCTGGTGCTGCTTTTTATTCTGCGTTTCTTGAATTCAGGTAAGGCATTCAAGAGTCGATCTTTTTACCGACAACCTCCCTTTTACCTCTGTTGCCGAGTTTTTTTTTTACTTTCTTTTTTGCTTATTGTATGTCGTGGGTATTTCTTCAGTGAGTTAATTGAATCGTGTATCAGCAGTTGGTTGGCGTTAGACTGTTCGGTTCGAGAAGTTAGGATTTTTTTTCTTTTTTGACCTTCCAAGTGTGGCTTGTTAGTTCGTTAACATTTTGTACGCAGTTATCGTGTTAACTCTCTCTCTCTCTCTCTCTCTCTCTCTCTCTCTCTCTCTCTCTCTCTCTCTCTCTCTCTCTCTCTCTCTCTGAAACTACACCCGAATGATCTGTATTGCCTCCGGTTACCATGCTATTACAGTGAAGGTGCTCAGATAGTAAAATTATGGGAAAAATTGCTACACAGTAAAAGGTGAACCATAAGAAAAACACGATAGATAAAAAGGAGACTTTCGTATTTAGCCTGATAAGCAGTGTCGATAAATAATAATTGTAGCTGGAAGCACCTAAGGCTGAGATAAAACAGCAGAGACATTTAAGATAAGCTCGCTATTTTTTTCTCTTTTTTTAGATTGACGGAATGTCAGAGGTAGAGAGAGAGAGAGAGAGAGAGAGAGAGAGAGA
>NC_087200.1:139667888-139692888 GCF_015104395.2 Macrobrachium nipponense | reverse complement strand
GAATGAAAGAAGAAAAGATATCACAGGATGAGATTTGAAAGCTTTCATTTGGTTTGGTGGGGGGGGAGACGCCAGTATCATGAAATGTCTCTCTCTCTCTCTCTCTCTCTCATTCTCTCTCTCTCCTCTCTCTCTCTCTCTCCGAGTTA
Source organism: Macrobrachium nipponense (assembly GCF_015104395.2). NCBI lineage: Eukaryota > Metazoa > Arthropoda > Malacostraca > Decapoda > Palaemonidae > Macrobrachium > Macrobrachium nipponense. The sequence continues at coordinate 139,692,739 of NC_087200.1, read as the reverse complement.
CAATATGTCCTTGGAGGGAATGGGTAGGAGTGACGAGGGAGGGAGGGGGGGGGGGGGGGGACAGTGTCGGGGGAGGTTGGGAGGAGGTATGTAATCCTCAACTATTGATCCAATCAGAGAGTCTCTTCTTCTACCTGTGGCTGGCGAAGAAGGAATGAGGGAAGAGAGGAAATAGACATCGGAAGAGAATAAGAAAATAATGACGAGTGGGGGGAGCGAGTGAGAATCTTTGCTCAGTAGGAAAATGATCGCCTGAAAAGAACAGGATGCCAATAGAATGGAAAAGTTCAGGTATAATTGATCATAAAAGGAAGAACAGCGTAAACAGGACAGTTGAATGAATAGCGGAATGTCATTGAAAAGAAGAGAAAAGACGATTGCATTCGCAAAATGTTATGCAAGACATGAGATAAAAACTAAACCCCGATTGAAGAAGTTATTCACTTAGAAGACATTCGATAGTTGAGATTATTAGCTGAGAGAGAGAGAGAAGAGAGAGAGAGAGAGAGAGAGAGAGAGAGAGAGAGGTTGTCCATTAGCATGGCAAATAAAGATAATGGAAGAAGCTGTCGAAGGACACGGTAGCGATTCCTCTTCTCCGGCACTGGTGTAAGACAACTGGAACGTGCATAGGAATGGCGCAGATAACCATCTCATATCAAATAATATGCTAACTGGGCGGGAGGATGACTAATGAAAGTACGGGCTGTTAAAATCATATATTTTGCAGAGAGAGTGAAGCAAGTTTTATAAAACAGTTTTTTTTTTTTATCTCCAGAATACCAAAACCTTTGTTATAAGACGAACAGTACTCGACAAAGAAATGATCAAAAGATATCTTGACACCAGAAAGTAACACAAATCGTAACACATGTAACCTGGCTTCCATAGATAAGTCCCTAGAGTAATCTGGTACACAGGAATCACATACACATCATCATCAATATATTCATCTTCATTTGAATCACTTTTATCAGATGTATCCTCATCTGCTGTATCTTCCTGTTGCTCTACTGCCTGCTTCAGATACAACGGAAGTGCTGGTCTAGTATATATCATACAGGTACAGTGACCTTTGATGGGCTCCCAGCAATGCCCAAGACGAGAGGAGATGGACCTGGGTCAGCCTTGGAAAAGTTCATCAGCAGAAATACCTGGAAATTGCCGAGTAACTTAGTGATTTAGAAATGAAATTAAATGACTAGTATCCATTTTTACATGTTTGAAGTAATGTAAGAATAGAAAAGAATGACAAGAAGATATGTCAAAATGACATGCTTATTCATCAATTTTAATCGTTGAAATCAGTAATATTCTTATTACAGTGAAAAAAAAAAAGTTGTCAGATATGTATTCTGAAAGTCTCATTGGTTTCCTTGACCTTGAAAACCTACATTTAGACACCAAGATCTCATCAGTAGCTCTGACAGAACCAAAGTTATGACGATTTTAGGTTTGAAGAATCTCGTTGGCGGCCATATTGGATTTCGCCGCCTAGTGGAGTGAACCCAAACTTTCGAGAGGGACACGGGGGCTTATTTTGTTTATTTTGACCCCATAACCAATGAACAACCTTCAAAAATTGATCCGGAGAGAATGGTCACGGGGTGAATGGCAGGGTCCTCTACATACTATAATGTTTACAAATTATGCGTGAGGGGAAAATCTTGCACGCGTCCCGAGTAAGCTGGAAGTCGGACCACGCCTTGTTTTAATATATAATCCATGAGAAGGGCAAATATTGCAGGTAAAATAACATTGTCTTGGGGCACCCCACTGTGTACTGCAAATTCACTTCATGGAGCCACATCTGTTTCCTTCATGGATAATTTTACTTTGCTTTACTGATTTAATGGTTATGCCAAAGTGACTGAAGGTCTTCCAGAGTATTTGTTTGGATGCTGGCAGATCCTTCTCGGGATCAATGATAATAGCCTTCAGAAAGGGATTTTACAATTCCATTCACTGCGGCACATTTCTTTGAGAATGAAAGTGAAAGTGCAACGGCTCCCTGGACCCTTCGTTCTTGTCGGTTTGTCTTCCGGTCTTAAGGGTGGGTTGCATTAGCTTCCGGATAGAGAGAGACTTGCCACTTGCTTCATTCATGAATGCTGCTTCTGTGAAGATATGAGATGAAGCCTCTCTCCCATTTAGTATCGTGACAGATTCACTTCCTTCTTATTTCAGATGGCCTTCGAGTAAAACTCTTCTAATTGCTTCATCTCACTTTGTGTGGCAATCATTTGAGTGTCATTCGTAGGGCAGCCAATGGCAAAATAGATTTCACATAATGTATGTTTTTGTTCGTAAAACCTGAATACATTCTCGAGTATGCTTGTACTAAAGTTGACTCAGTTTCGTCCCTGGAAATTTTACGTTTATGCTGATGTCAGGAATCCCGTTGAAAACTTCAGCCGAACAGTGGATCTCCTTTATGATTTTATTAGATTTGCCTGAAGGCCGACCTCTTATCCGAACTGTTTCCACAATCCTGTGAGGCAAGTGAGTGAATAACAAAAAATGTATGCAGCAACTTATGAAGTAACAGTTCTGGAAAACACCATTCTGGTCACTGGGTAATATCCGTTAAAGGCTAAGATAACTAAAGTATAGGAACTTATGCCTCCATTTGCAAAAGCAATTTATTCCGATAGTGATCCCGGCTGGATTATTGATATGCCTTTTGTGTAATTACTGTGAATTATATAATTCAACCTTTGTCAGTCTTAAACTTCTTATCATTCCGTCCGTGCCTTCGGCAATTTTACGTCTGTATTTCTGGTGACTTTCTATTATAATTGTCATTGTCGTTCAGTCATCGTTCTGCTGTTTTTCAGTCGTGGAAATTAAAATTGACCTTACTCCCAGGAACAGTCTCTCTTTTTTTATTTTTTGTCTTTTTTTCAGGCTCGAGTTGTTGCATTACTTCCAGTTTCTCTATACGCTTCATTTATTGATTACTTTGTGCTGTGCCTCTTGTTCTCCGTTTCTCGTTTTTGTTATGGTTCCTTTTCATGTTGTATCCTAAGTCACAAGCGTGTTCACAATAGTTATTTGATCCAGTGACCTTAGTAGTCATGATGCCAAATAAGTGTCAGTCTGTCATATATAATTTATTTTTATGATAGCCAAAAGTCACCTGTTTTCTGGCGGCAAAGGTTCATCCAGTTGTTCATCCCAGTGAATGTATTGCTAAGGTAAAACACCTTTAAAAGAAATGAATAAGTTAGTAACGAATTGTCGACGTCAAAGGTCAAATTGTGGAACGACCCTCTCTCTCTCTCTCTCTCTCTCTCTCTCTCTCTCTCCTCTCTCTCTCTCTCTCTCTCTCTCATTTTCTTTTGTTGAAGATGTCAAAAAGATACGAAATACCATTGTAATAGAGTTGGTGCAGGAATACTTCGCTTTTTCAGTGAACCAAACATCTGGTGTCAACGTCCAAAGCTAGCTAAGAAGTGCCTTATGAAAAAAAAGCATAATTTATATCTTAATTTTTTGCCACATGGTTTTTATATGCAGAGCATGAAAGGAAAGCTTTACTATATATTTTTAATTCAGAAAAATCTCGAGAAATGACACTGTTGTAACTAATATCAGCTAGATTCGTATATTATATAAATATTATATATAATATATATATAAATATATATATATATATAAGATACATACATATACATATACATACCAATATATAATAATATATATATTATAATATAATTTATATATATATATATATACATATATATATATATATATACACACAGGGTGTTTCGAAGTTAGAGCCCTCCCCCCTCTACAGCATAAGCTAAAATTGTTATGGACAAAAACAAAAGTATTTCAGAACAGGTATTTATTTAAGTTTCTCTCTGAGTATTTAATATTTTGTGTGGTCTCCATCTGCCTGTACCACAGCCTGCATTCTTGAGGGGCATTATTTCAGTAAATCGCAAAAAAGCTGAGACTCAAACTCCATTTCCTTGAGCACTTCGGCCACCTCTCTTCGCAGGTCGTTGAGGCTTGGTATACCATCATAGTTCACTGCGTGCACTTCAACACGATCCTTTAAGAAACTACCAATGTTTTCACACACATTAAGGTGAGGGGAGCTATCTGGAAATTCACTTGACTAGAAGAAATCGATACCACTTATTCGAAACAGCTTCTGTGTCTGAAGAGCCTTGAAACATGGTGCCTTATCATGCAAAAATGTGACTTCTTCAACAGATCACATTTTCAGGATCTTTAAGGAAAGGAAATACTCCACCAGTAATCACAGTTTCTCAGAAGTATTCGCCATTCCATGACTGTCCTCTTTCATTGATGATCTACATTAACCATTTGGCTGTGAAACAGAAAAATCTCCAAACATTCAGAAAATTTCACAACTTGGCGATAACGCATTTCATCGCTAATATCATCCAACTTTGCAGCCCAAATGATGTCATTTTCATGATTTGACTTCCTGACTGCGTAAATGAAGAATTCATCTGATGTGACAACATGGAGAAAGTCAGCTTCATCCCAATCTTTAAGAAATGAACCACAAAACCATGCACAGTCTACTCTCTGTTGCTGAGTGATGTTGGGCTTGCTGATAACATGAAATGGCTTGATTCCAGATTTTTTCAACTCACAATATGCAGCACTATAACTTCTCTTCTTTCCCCTTTTTGTTTCTAGTTCATGCACCAATTTACATAAAAACTTTTTTGGTCTACCCACTGCCTCAGCTATGATGTCTTTTGATTCCTGAGAAAGGACTTCAGGCCTTCCAAGATTCTCACTCTTTTTACGATGACAGTCATATGGATTTTTGTTCCAGTTTCTTTTAACAAAGGATCCATCTCTTTTAATATATTTACCTAGCCAGGAACATGAAATGAAGGATGTGGCAGCATACCTGGCCTCTCTGAAGGTTATAGTCCGGAATCGGTCAATCCATCTGATTTCCTCCAAGTCGTTAGCCAAGGCTGTATCTAACTCCGTCACTCAGTCGGAGAATACAAAATATGTAAAATGAAAAAATAACTTAATAGAAACTTAAGATAATATACTTAGAGATAAGCTATAGCAGAAAACCTCGCAACTTTCTATTTGCTCTGTGGAGGTGGGGCTCCAATTTCGAACACCCGGTATATATATATTATATATATATATATATATATATATATATATATATATATATATATATATATATATTATATTTACTGCGCATGAATTATTCGTCCTATAATATTTTACAATGTTTAATTGTGAAAAACTTAAATATGGGTTCGCTGTATCTGATTTCATGACCACACTCAATTTTATGAAGCAAAGGGATTCGCGTAGAACCTGTGCGACCTGAAAATATTAGGACTTTACTTGTTTAAGGGATCTCAAGTTTTGTGACGTCGCTCGTTTACCAGTGACTCTGTTTAGTAATGATCTGCAACGATAACCGTTTATTTTGATGTCGGAGGAAAGATAAAAATGAAGGTTTGGTGGAACGCTATACAGATAACGTGATGTTAAGTTATCACTACGCTCGGTGTTCATATATCATGCTTGTTTTACAAAGCGTGATGATTGAAGGAAGTGCCAACACACACACACACACATATAAAATATATATTATATTTATTTCTGACTCACATTAAGATCGAACCCAGGCCTTTCAATTGAAAGACGAGACAGCTGCCAAACAAGCCACATGAATCATAAAAGGAGTTGAAACCTGAGTACTACTGTACCCAAGCAATTACTTGGGCAGGCTACCTGCCTTCATACCAGCGTGTTTTCCCCAACTTCCTCGACACGGCAGTGACCCACTGCTGGTATGCAAGGGCAGTTTGCCTGCCCAGGTTATTCCTAGTTGGCAGCGGTCTCGTCTTTCAGTTGAAAGACCTGGGTTCGATTCTGATGTGAATCAGAATTTTATGTCCCACACGTAGGTAAATGTTTGTTGAATACATATATATATATATATATATATATATTATATATATTATATATATATATATATATATGTGTGTGTGTGTGTGTGTGTGTGTGTGTCTGTGTGTATATATATATATATATATATATATATATATATATCACACATATATATACACACACACATATATATATATCTATATATATATATATATATATATATATATATATAATATATATATATATCGCTTGTATATATATATATATATATATATATATATATATATATATATATATATATCGCTTGATATATATATATATATATATATAAATATATATATATATATATATATATATATATATTATATATATATATAATCGCTTGTTTGAACGTTTTTATATTTCTAGAAATGCTATAGTTGTAAAATTGGTAGGTGTTTGTTAAGGTTTCTTGTGGAAATCTTTGAATGCCGGGGTTTCAAATTAATTACGTTCGTTATGGAATTCTGAATTGATTCTAAGGGCTGTTCAAGCTTGGGCCACATTGTTGATAGATACTTGGAATAATACTGTCTCCCCCATGAGTCGCATTTTGTTCAAGGTAACATAGTTATATTATACTGATGTGTTGGTTTTGAGATTATTATTATTATCATTATTATTATTATTGTTATTGTTGTTGTTGTTGTTGTTGTAAGAGATCCTCTTTTGGCTTTGCTGTATTGATTATAATAGCTGTATTTTATTTTTCTTATTTGCTTTTCTCCTAGTGGTGGGTGTCTGTTTTTTCAAGTCTAATATTCATTGTCTGAATATGTCTATTCGTTCTTATATCTGATTACTTTTCAAGAACATATCGAGTACAATGTGACTCACTCCTCTTCTGCTGACATGTGACCAGGATTATGGGTTCTTGGTACAAATTAGAAACAGAAGTAGTGAGGGAGGGAAGGGGACAGGAAGTGAAGTGAAGATTTTATTGAGGCTGCTCGACCCCCCCCCCCCCCCCACCCCCCCCCCCCCCCCACTCTCATCTCTCTCTCTCTCTCTCTCTCTCTTCTCTCTCTCTCTCTGAGTCAGCCTTCAGATTCTTGGCCACGGATGATATCACTCAACGTGGATCATTGAAGTCCAAATTGGATTTATTATAAGAATTGGTTGATTTTTGCTCTGTAAAAGGGAGGGAGACCTATGGCATTTGTTGGGGCGATATAGAGGGATGACAGAAAAGGAAGTTTGAGGGAGGATCTGCTCTTGTCACTTGCTTTATGATCTTAAGATTTTATCGGTCGTTGCTTAAGTGTGGATGAACGTTTTCGTATGGTTTGATTTCTGCGTGTGCCTATGTTCTGATTTTCCATTTGTTATTTATGTTGTTGGAGTAATATTATATTTCAAGTTTCGTTATTATTCTGTGTTAAATATATTGAATTTGCGATATTTGAAGTCTTATTTTTTCATTAATACTCACTGTTGCACATATTCAGAATTCCATGGTCCTTTTACCCGCAAACCATCTGGTTCCCGGCAAGTATTTGTGATGAAGTTACGAGCCCCATGCCCATCCGAAAAGGCTTCTGACATCTATAGGTGGTCACCCATTTAAGTACTGACTACTAAATTTGCTCAGAGCATGCCCGACAATTTAAACTTCAAAATCTTTACGGCGAAAGGATATCTACGTTCATTATTTTAATTGGAAAAACAAAGAACCAGCATCTGCGCATAGAAGATTTTTTTTACATAGTTTTGTACAGTTTTTGCTTTGGAATGTTTCTGCCTGTGACTTTTTGAGAGCAGCATTTTAATCAAATTCCTAGCCATTACACAAATCTTGATGTTGGCCAGTGAAAGACGAGGTGAAATAAAAAAATATTTAAAGATTTATGCAACATTGAAATGAGTCACGATATATGTTCAGTGGCGGACTAGTTTGAAGAATGTCAAATGCTTATTTATTATTTTTTTTTTATTTCAACCATTGTTATAAAGCATTGAACTTGCTGGAAATTATTTTTCCTTTATTCTGGCATTTAACTATCAAAGGATTCTATTTATGCCTTGTATATTAACGTTTTATTTCACAATTCCAAAATACCACCCAGAGAAATATAGGAATATTATGGAATTCTTGGAGTTGCGTTCGTTCTCTCTTCTTTTGACATTATTCATTTTATTCATTTTATCTTGACCTTCCTGTCATTGCCGGCAAAGCTTCCTTTATGGTGATTCAGATGTTGGCCGCGGGAGGCAATTTAAAATGATTAGGAAACTTACAATTATGTCTTGTTTCACCTATTTTCGATTATATTTTGTAAAGACTTCGAGCGCCATCTAAGCTCATTTTGAATGGGGTCCATCAAATACATAATTTGAAAGACTTAATTTCAGATTCTAATATAAACAAAGGCTGATTTTGTAATGCATCGTAAGTAATTCATATATATACACACATACATGTATATGTATTTTATTTTTCTTATTTGCTTTTGATTAATATATATATATATATATATATATATATATATATATATATATATATATATATATATTAATCGAGAGAAATGACATGACACAAGTACATATGCATTATTTGCATCTTCTCATACATATACACAAAATAAATTAAGCAGAAAGGGATAACATGACCCAAGTACTCATGTATTATTTGCATACTCTCATACGTATGAACAAAATAAATAGGCAGAAGATTAGCCATTTAATTTATAGAATTATTAGCATCGTTTATTTATAAAACCTAAAGCATATGGCAAAACAAAAAAAGAATACACAGCGATTAACCTTATAAGAAAATTGGACTTAGCCAACCCCTCTTCATAAAGGCACACATACATGCATACATTTGTGCATTTATTCCATATACCATTAGTATGTACGAGAGGGTCGGCGAAGAACTTAAGATGACAGTCTCATCTTTGATAACACTGACTAAGTGCGCTGAAGTGAATTGACTCTCGCCTGTTCGGAGTATCAAGCTGAGGAACATCAAACAACGAGATCTGAAGTTTTATTCAGAGGCGGCTGAGCTCAACATCTCGGTAATCAATTCTATAAGTTTCTGTCGGGTTTCCTTCGTTAGAAGCAGTTGTTGTTTCAGAACTTTGTATGCAGTGCGAATAAGTCTTGGCGAATGGTGCTTGTAGTTTTAGTTAGACGTTGATTGAGTGTCTGCAGTATAATGATGATATATAGTTAGTTCATTGTATATTAAATGACTTATGGATTGTTACCTGCTACAGATTCGCAAACCTTTTCAACTTATCTTCCTCTTCTTTCTTATTGAATGTTGAAAAGGTTGAAAAAAGCAAATAATAAATTGTCATTTCGTCAGATATGTGCTGATACCTAATAATCCTAGTAGAATGTTATTACAATTTACCGTAGACTTTTGCAATAATCATATCCTTTTGAAGTTTTCACATGCCCATTATATATATATATTATATTATATATATATATATATTATATATATATATATATATATATATTATATAATATATATATATATATATATATATTATATATATGTATATTATATACACATACAACACATACATACAAACACACATAACACATACATACGTATATATAAACCCCTTAGAATCCTGGTGAATTTGTTTCAATGTTACCATAGAATTATTTCCAAGAAACAACAACATACTTCCGAAGTTTAGTGCAGTAGCACTATTCGAAAATGCAGAGTATATTATATATATTGTTATATTATATATATATATGTATGTGTAATGTATGTATATGTTATACATATATATATCTATATATATATATAATACATATAATATAATATACCATATATATATATATATATATATATTATATTATCGGTTGGGAATAGGTTCGAGTTCGTAATAGAATTTATTGTTGAAATTTATCTCTATGTAATGTTGATTTACGCTTCATTTTCTTGTTTCTCCCGTTGGCGGTGGCTTCCTCCGTCACCGTGTATTGATGTCTCAACATTTTGTCTCTGTACAGAAAGCAACATATACTCAGAGTTCAGCTGTCTGTTGATTATTGGCTGTCTATGAAAAATTGTAAGTTCTGTGTAGATTACGTGTCTCTGAATCTGGGCTCAGTGTACAAGTTTCTGTACTTCAAGGGACCGAAAACACACAAAGTGACCCAGGATTGAGTGGCTCTCCGTGCCAAGGCTGTGTTACTTACCTTCCAGTTGTCATTAATCAACAAACGAACAGTCTCTGAGTACGTTTTTCCGTTTCCGCGGCAGCTTTAAATTACAGAATAAGGCACTTCAGGCAGGAACAATGAAGGGAGCAGCCGAAATGGATAACAGGATAAAGAAAACACCAAACAGCTATGGAAAACAGACAAATATCACCCTCCAGTACACACACACACACACACACATATATATATATATATTATATATATATATATATAATATATATATATATATATATATATATATATGTGTGTGTGTGTGTGTGTGTGTGTATGTGTGCGTGTGTGTGTGTGTGTGTGAGTATTTGTGTTTGTGTGTGTGTAATTGACAACACGGAGCATCTGCTTTTGTCGATAAGTCTGAAATATATCGACAATAATGTTTGCAATGCTCTTATTATAACAGCAAACGCAACAATGTTTTCAGCTTATTTGCTGACTGTCTGGATACGCCTTAGCGATAAACTTTTTTTTTCTTTTTTTTTACTCGTAAATTTTGACTTTTGAAGAAATATCGTCTGTTTATATTAGTTTTGAATGTTACAGCCTTATTGGCTTGAGGGGCCCCTGGGACAGAAGACCCGCACTTCATTGTATGTGAAGCACCATATCCAAATCAACTCCCTCATTTCCCTCCGAGCAAAATGATTGAAACCGAAATGAGACTCGTTTAACAGTTTGTCGCAAATAAGGAAATCATTTCATGCAGTCATATAGAGGACTTACTATCGAGAATAGGGGAAGGAACCTAAAAATTGACTCGAGTATTATTACTTCCTTTTTCAGAAAAAGGATGCGGGGTGTTTTGAGGGGAAATGAGTTTTGCGAGAAAAGGTGCCCAGAGAGGTGTACAGTTTTAGCAAGAGAGGAAAAGTGATCGAGATTCGTGAGTCATGGAGAACTGGATCCTGTGTTTGGTCTCATATTCAGTTTTAATTATTAATCCCATTTCTCGCACTTCTTCTGGTGATGCTGCTGGTTTCTTGCTAACCTTTTCGATTCTCTACGTTTCTCTCTCCTTTTTGGATTTAGCGCTTTCTTTTTTGATGGGTAGTGTATACACCTGCAAGATCAACAGGCGACTTATTTATTATCCGCCCAACTGATCTTTGTTTATCCTTTCTGATTGGTTTTAGGCAATCATTTGCTATCTGTTAAGATTTATGAAACAATGCAATAGGGCTTTGTTAGCATGTTGCCTGTTTTTATCTTAGCGTCTGTGTAAAATCTCTTTAAACGTTTGATCTACGGGGAACCTCCATAATATCTAGCTGAGAAAGTTCTGATAAGTTTCGTTTTCGCCTACTCTGTTCATTCTTTCTATCAGGCTTCATACTATTCATGAAAAGTCTCTCTCTCTTCTATCCTCTAAATCGGTTCCTCCTTCATTTGTCATCACTTACCTGTGTTGGTTATTTGTTATTCCGTTATCTGTCATCGCTTATCTCCAGAATATATCGGAAAATGGTTCTCTTAACTTAGACAGCTTCATTACCGATAGATTATTGCTTTTTCCCTCTTTTTGTCGCCACTCTCCCGTACAGTTTTATTTCCCTTTTTTGTAGGTATTTTGTGATTTTTCTCACATCAATATTGAGGGTGTCCAGTGTGCTTCAAAAGTATAGGAATCTTATCGTTCATACTGTAGGAAGTGTTATGCTTTATCGCAGCTAAGCTGTCGAAATATGGAATATTACCATCATACCTGGCCTCTTCATTTTACTGCCCTTCTCAGCATGAATGAATCAAAGGTAAATAAGTTGAAACCTCCTCTCCCCCTGACCAATAACAAATTGGCCTTACTGCCTCTTTTCAGTAGGTTCTATTTTGGCAATCGTTCTATTAAAGGGGCCTCTTTCAGCCGGCATCATTATATAGCACGGTTAGGCCATCACATATTATGCTTAGTCTGTTTACCTCCGGGAAGATGTAAGCCCCGAATTTCTCCCCTCTTTTCATTTTCATTTTACCTGCTTTCTATAATCTTCCAATTTTCAGGAGGCGAAATACTACCTCGATTGGAACTTCTTTCTTTAACGGTACCTTTTTCTTCTCCAGACCTCTGCCAGGCGCTGGAATTAAGCTTGCCTTCCATCGACTCTTGCATAAATAATATTCTGAGGTGAAACACTCCATTTAGTTTGGTCTTTTGATTTCTATAATTAATAAATTCTCTCTCTCTCTCTCTCTCTCTCTCTCTCTCTCTCTCTCTCTCTCTCTCTCTCTCTCTCTCATCTTTATAAGTATATTTTTATAAGTGTGATTCCTTATTCAACTATATATTATATTATATCCAAGTTGTACGCTGTCATAATATGCCAGGAATTAGGAGGAATATAAAGTTATTTTCCTAGGTTTGACTATTGTATAAGTAGTAAAATCTACAATTTACCTAAAACTTGAGTGATATGGTCTTTCAAAGTCGATAGAAATCGTATAATAGAGTAATTTTAGACTACGAAGTGTATTTCTCTGTCAAAAGTGCATCGTCTTTAAAATTCCTCATTGTAATTCAAGATTTCTCATTTTGAAAAAATATCTTCAATTCATCCATTTTCACACTGAGACAAAGCGAGAGAGAGAGAGAGAGAGAGAGAGAGAGAGAGAGAGAGAGAGAGAGAGAGAGAGAGAGAGAGAGAGAATGTTAGTGGGCTTTTATCTAAGAGTTGAAAGTCCATCCCCACTGAAAGTTTAGATGGTTTGTTGCAACCAAATTGCGAGAGGATGAAACAGGATTGATGTCTGATCGCAGACTAGTCTTACTTTGCCAATTTCGCAACCAGGAAAAGAGAGAGAGAGAGAGAGAGAGTTCTTACATGGTGGAAGACGACGAGGAAAACCAGCAAGCAGAGAACGTGGTCAATACCGGTAGGAGTGAGGGAGAATGATGAACTCCTAACTTTTTTTCCCTTCCTCCCTTTAACTTGTTGCTCCTCCACTCCTTGGCGCGATTTATCAGGAGCTTGTTAAGTTCCTGCTTCCCACTGCCTACACACTTCCGTCAGCTCTCTCTCTCTCTCTCTCTCTCTCTCTCTCTCTCTCTCTTTCCTGGAATGTATTGGGCATTACATTTTACGTTTAACTATTTTTTTTATGTTAGGATCTTTTCCGTCAATAGCAGAGTTCTTAGGATATTTTCCATCAATCGCAGAATTTTTAGGATATTTTCCGTCAATCGCAGATTCCCTAGGATCTTTTCCATCCATGCAGATTCCTTGGGATCTTTTCCATCAATCGCAGATTCCTTAGGATCTTTTTCATCAATCGCAGAATTTTCAGGATATTTTCTGTCAATCGTAGGTTCTTTAAATCTTCTCCATCAATTGCAGAATTCTTAATATATTTTCCATCAATAGTAGATTCCTCAGGATCTTTTCCATCAATTACAGATTCCTTCGGATCGTTTCCAGCAAATTGTTTATTCCATAGGATCTTTTCTGTCAATCCCATTTTCCTTAAGCTATTTTCCATCAAGGATCTTTTCTGTCAATTGCAGAATCCTTAGGATCTTTCCCGTCAATCGCAGATTCCTTAGGATCTTCTTTATCAATAGCAGATTCCTTATGATCTTTACCATCAAATCGCAGATTCCTTAGGATCTTTTCTGTCAATCGCAGATTCCTTAGGATCTTTTCCTTCAATTGCTGGTTCATTAGGATCTTTTCCGTCAATTGCAGATTCCTTAGGAACCTTTCCACGAATCATATATTGTGTAGGGCCTTGTTTTCCTTATTTTAAATTCATCAGAATCTTCTTTTCCTTCGAAAAAACTTAGATAAGTTTTAGCTAACTGTTTTTCTTGGAGAAAATATAGTTTCACGATAATTGTCTGGAAATAAATAATTTGGCATCGGGCCCTTTAGAATCAAACCAAGTTATTTAAATCTAACTTGAAATTAAAATGACATAACTGTCTTTTCTGAGTATTTCTGTGCACCCACTCTGATTTACCATATGTCCTTTTTGCTGCAGCCGAAATAATAAGTCAGTATCTCTCCGTACTTAATCGAGTATTCTTCTTTTCGTCTCTGAAACAGCGAGGAACTAAGTATTATAATTTTCTGCTAAAAAAAGATGATTGCTTTACATATAAAGATTCGGGAATGTCTATATTTTTCCGGGGTAAATCCTTTTGCAAGATTAGTAAATTTGAATTATGTTCATGATACGGTAAAAAAAAATTGAGATAAAATTGATCTGAATTAATTATTTTTTGCGAAGCTAGATTTGTGGAAACTTAACTTTAGAATTGTTGGTGGGATTTCCTTGTTCTGTTTAGCAGTTGAGTAGATCTGTATTCTAGTTTATTTCCTCGTAGGTTTGGTGTTTGCTCTTATATAAACTATTTCTTGATGTATTTTGCTGTTTTGGTCGTGAAATGTTTTATAATATGCTCTTTAATTAGGCCAATTTCAGTGCTTTGTTTCAAAGTACACTACCTCGAAATCTCAGCTGATGCAAGGTTTGAGATACAGTTGCACGATGAAAATTGGCGTAGTTACTGATAAAGTAATGTAACAAATCAGATTTAATATTTCTAACCCGCTATTTTCATCACCTTCAAGCAATATCTGGTATTGATGTGGGCATTAAATTCATTGGAATAAATTTTACTTTTGCTTCTTATTGGTAAGTTGAAAGTAAAACAATCCTTCTTATTGCATTTATGATGTAAATATATCTGTTTAAATGTAAAACAGTGGAACTGTATTTCCTGTCATGAATCAAATTATCATGTTATTACTGCGGCGTACTTGGAAATAAAATATATTATGTTATATACATACATACATATATAATAATATATATATATATATATATATATATATATATATATATATATATATATGTGTGTGTGTGTGTGGTGTGTGTGTGTGTGTGTGTGTACTATACAAAAATATATTCCGATATATATAATTATATATATATATTGTGGTGTGTATAGATTATATTATAGATATTATATATATATATAATATATATATATATGTATATATATATTGTATGTGTGTGTGTATTATACAAAAATATATGCCTATATATATAATATATATGTGTGTGTGTGTGTTACACCTCTTATTTTGAAGAATCCATTTACTTCACCTACCTTCAGAAAAAGTTTCAGGCGTGGGTAGGCGCCGATACCGACGGCCTCCAAGAGAACTCACTCACTCTCTTTCTCTCAGGTGCTCTCTTGAATTATAAGGAAATTTTCATATAAACGGGTGTACATAAATCAAACCTGGCATACAAAAATAAACTATATTTTGCAAACCCAACCTGTTAAATGAAAGATAATCTAATAGTATTTTTAAACAACCAACTTGATAACAAAAGTGAAACCAAATTCCCTTGCCTCCACACCGACCCCGAATGCTCCATATTTACAATGTCAATGATTATTTCAACTTACCCTTTCAACGAGTAATTGGAGCATGGAATTTTCACTTTACGTATATTAATCAGCTCCCGCAACAGCAATTAAACATACTAAGTACGAACGAACACACACGCACCGCTGCCGTGGCAAGCCGCATAATCCGGATTTCTAACCGAATAAAACTTTCTGGAAACTTCCATTCTTGGACACGTGTCAATAGCGACCCACTAAATCATAAGTGATCGACTGACAAGTGCTGATTAATGCTGAGAATGCGCCAGGTCGCCCTTTTAAACACACACACTTCCCAGTTGCATAAACGACTCAAAATCGTCGTCAATAAGTTCGTATGTCGCACATCCCTTCGCAACCTCGCCCCCAACCATTTAGTATTGAATATATATTTATATATATATATATATATATTATATATATATATATATAATATATATATATATATATATATATATATATATACATATATGTATATATATATATCATATATTGTATATATATATATATAATATATTAGTATATATATATATAATATATATAATTATATGGTAATGTAATGTATGTATATATATGTATACTAAATAAATAATATTAAAAATATAAATTGAATAAGTACAACATGATTCCGTTTATGCTGACATTCGCTCGTAATATTTTACAAGCACATGAAAATATTAGTTTTTTATGTATTCATACAAAAACGCTAGTAATTCACATTTGTGAATGCATATTTGTGTGTAATAAAATTGGGCATATGGAGGAAATTTGGAAAATATTTAAGAGGCTTTTCTTAAATATATCAGTAGCATAGCTTTCTTTTTCATCAATAATCTTTGCCTTTATTGAGTTATAATTCCTATTTTTCTCGTTTTCAGGTAAGCTGATTAATAGAAAGTTTGCGAGGGCCAAAGGATCTCCCCTGATAAGTATATATATTTCCAGTATTTTCTCAAAAGATGAAGAGATGATGGTCCATAGTTAATTTTCGCTTCCCTCAAAGTGTTTAAGTCTCTTTAATATATTATGGACTGCTCGGTTACAAAGTTATATAGTGTTGGTAGGCGTGATTTGCTTTATGGCTTAATAGGCTTTTGTCTTGGAGTAGTTATTTTATTTTACAGCAATATAAATCAACAATCCGACAAGTCTCACAGCATCTTTATCACTAAAGATTTCTTGTAATATATACATATATACTATATATATATATATATATATATATATATACACACATATATATATACGTATATATATATATATATATATATATATATATATATATATATATATATATATATATATATATGTTCTGTATGAGTAGTATCTTTGATAATCTATTTAGTTGTGAAAAGAACTTATAGGTAATTAATGAGTATTTGTTCAGAACACATGGTTTAAAGGAAAGAGAAAATGGTTTTATGTTCATGTTGTCTGAAAATTTTAAACAAAATATTTCGTTGCTTAATTCATAGAGCCTTTCCAAATCATTGATGAAATCAAAGTACGTAGTCATGTTTTGAGCTAAACTGTCCGTGGATAATTGACAAATGTCACTGCCTGGCTCCTGTTACAGAGTTTTAATCACCCTCAAATTTTTTAATGTATTCGCAGTAACCAATTAAACAGAGATTTCGAAAACAGAGTAATGAACATAAAATCTAGAAGAAAAGATAGAGCATATGTGGATTCTGTTGGATCCGCCTGTTATTGATGCCTGCGTCTGTGAATCATTGTAAGTCTTCTGTCTGTGTCGCCCTAGTGAATAATATTCATGTGCAGCGTTGGATCAGTAAAACCTTAAATTGAAATGTCGGACTTGAATTTCATGGCTACAAAATGTAATGCACGGCTGTAGGTTATACTTAAAAAGTTGTATAATGCATCAGTTAGCAACTGGTAAAGCTCCATTCCTTTTAGACAGGAAATGAATGATGCACACTTACCTTGAAAAATATTCAGTCTTTATTATTGCATATAGTTTATTTACAAAACACTTGCCTATGGGTATTAAATTATCAGCTCATTCTTTCCGTCTGTTAGTCCGGTACCAGCCATTTTTCCCATTGGTTCTTGATTAAATAGCGAGAATTGATGTACCGTGGTCCGAGAGTTGAAGTTTGCCGTATTAAACCTTACATTACATTCATTTTTTAGCTGAATTGCTACACAACATTGTACATACATATATGTATATATTATATATACATATTTATATATATATTTTTATATCACATGTATGTGTTTGTCTGCATATTCGGTGCAAATATAATTAAAAACAATTACGTGCTATGAGCTTGTCTTAACTGCGTCCATATTGGATGGATCAAAGGGGGAACCGAGTCGCCTCTCCTCCACCACTATTCCCTCGCCTTCCTCGTCTTCCGAGTATTATCTTCTTTGTCAAGATTTGAAAATTCCCTTTTGTAACACGATAACAAAAGGCCATTCACTTTCGCGCAGATCTCTCAGCTGACAAACAGCTTTCTTTTGACACTTCTCTCCGTTTCGGTATGACTTTTATGCTTGTTGTGTTGTGTATGTGCTTTACTTCTGTTCTGTTGTACTTACTATCTGATGTGTTTTCCTATATCTTTTCATTTGTTTCATCCCTGAAAGTGAACTCCTTAAACGTATTTGATGCAAGAAAACTTATGAACTGACATTGTAGCATGTAGTTACCTTACTCGTAATATATTTTTATTTATTTATTACTTAATTATTTATTTATTTATTTGTTTATATATGACGTTGTAATAATTGTTCTGCGGGATATACGTGAATGTTGTAATTGACAATTAAAGGATTTGGAATCCTATCTTCTGAGTTGTAAACACATATGTTGAAGTTCAATTCAGTCATTGTATATATATATATATATATATATATATATATATATATATATATATATATATATATATATATATATAATAGAATTTTCCAGCATCCGTGACCACACAAAGAAATGCAGAGTCAATATTGAATATAAAAACTTTAAGATCCTTTCAAAAGCGTCTTCTCCGCAGCAGCTAGCGGTCTTCGAATCGCTCTTTATAAAGACGATTGTTCCAAAACTGAACAACCAAACTGCCTCCACCCCTCTGTACCTGGCGTAAACAACAGAGATGACTTCGTGTTTTGTTTTTGTTTTTTTAGTCACTCGTCTTCCTTCCTCTACTGGAAATGGTACTTGCGTTTAGTTGGTGTTCTTTTAATTTGCTCTAAGTATTGTAATTGTATGTTTTTTAGATGAGTAATTATTTTAATCTTATTTTATTATTCGTAATTTTCAGCCTTGAAAATGGGGCTGGTCCTGAAACGTTGCATTTAATAAACGCCCATATGAAACAGATGTCTCCATTTAAACCCTTACCGTTATATATTATATTAATATGAATTTATATATATATATATATAATATATTATATATATATATATGTATATATAGTATAATATACACATATATATATATATATTATATATATGTGTGTGTGTGTGTGTGTATATATATATATATATATATATATATATATATATATATATATATATATATATCAAAGGGATAAAATGCATAAGAAGTCAAACTATAAACATATTTTGAACTACCGCCATTACAAAAATAACCCACTGTGTAATTAAATGTGCTCCAGCAATTATTACAGAAACAGTCATACTCCTCATCTTTTTTTGTCTTTCGGCGTTCAGTCTATGGTAGGAATAAATTGTGGCAAAAACAGGACATGACCTGTGACGCAAAAATGATATCTGAATTAGTACTTGCTTCTTGAATCGTGTATAATTACTTATCTGTCGGAAAGCTAACTTGAGTCCTAGTTTCTCTTCTGGTTGGAGAAGAACCAATACATATATGAGCTGATCAAATTGCCATGACCTTTCATTTTATAGCATCCGCACATACCTATCAATTATGTAGTGGCCCAAATATAGAAGACTTGTTTCAGGTAGTAAGTCATGAAACGTATGTTTTCTTTTAAACCCAACTGTTAAAATTGAAACAAGAAGTTCCACTACGATTTTTAAAAAGCATTTATTTAATTCAAAGAAAAAGTTCCTAAACCGAAGGCAAATAGCTGAGGAAATGAGTCGTGGTGTAGAGATGAAGACGACCTCACCTTGTGGCTACGAACTGTAACCGAGTACCGGTACCTTCTATGAAAAAAGTGCAACGCCAGATATTAAAACCTAACCATACAATTTCTTGGAAATAATCTCATGGTGTTTCCCAAAACCCAAATCAAATGTAGGATAATTCTTACAACTCACCTAATCTAACCTAACCTACAATCACGGAATTTGCGCACCGGACACCCTTGGAAATGGTATGGGCAGTATGGCTGAGTCGTCGACAGCTCATTTTGGTACCAGCCCTCATTATGGTCAGGAACTGCATATGAATAGAGACCTCGCCCTTGAAAACTTGATGAGAAAAAGGAAGACCACAACAACATTCTGGTGCCACGCCCGACAACGAGGGAAAAGCCGTTCAATATATATACTACACAATAGAGAAGAAACGTACATACACAAGACACCATAGGAAATATGAACACCTGGAACAACTTGCCGTGGGCAGAAAACGGTCAGTCAGGAGAATCAGGGTAATTAAAAGATCCAGAAGCCACTACACTCATATAAATACAGCTGGCCTACCGCTTCGGTCATTTGTCGGATACTTGATAATGAGGACTGATTGTCCTTGAAAGCTTGTAACTTTTTTGAATAAATAACTCTGCTTGATACCATCCAGTAGTAATGAGGTCCTTCTAGTAATTGTACTTTTGCACAGAGCAAGTATGTATGTGTTATATATATATATATATATATATATATATATATATATATATATATATTATGTGTGTGTATGCGTGTGTGTGTATATATATATTATATATATATATATATATATATGTATGTATGTATGTATATATAATCTTTCCTGGGGATATTAGGGGTAATTTCTGTGTAGCCTGGAAGAGAGTTAGGAACAGTACCTGGGTCGAAGGCAAGCTTTGCATTGGTACGCTGCTACCAATCATAACTGACTTGAAAAACGAAGTATGAGGAATGTCATTGGAATAGTAAAAACGTATTAGGTATGATTCTGGAATGGCAAAAGAAGTTTTAGGAATAAGAAAAAAAATAGGAATGACAAAGGACAAAGGAAAAACAGGAAATGGTAACAAGAAAGGAAAGAGGAGAAGTGTTAGGATACTTGGAATGGCAATGTATAAAGAATGGTGAGTGGAATGGCACAATGAGTATTAAGAATGGTAAGGAAAGTATCAGAAATGGGATTAGTAAGAGATAATTTTGAATGCCAGGAAATGTATAAGATGTGATAACTAGAAACACAGGAGAATATGAACAGTACCTGGAATGTTAATTGAAGAAATAGGAATGGTTACTCGAAAGGCAGTGGCTGGTTGATATGGCTGTGCGCTTTTTTGGGATGAAGCCAGAAAAGAAAGGGGAGCAATGATGGTGCCCTCGCCTGACATATTGACCAGCTGTGGCGCCCCAAATGAAGATGGATCAGGTTTGGGAAAACAAGAAGCGATATTTTCTATCCTCCGGCCTGGCCAAATAAAACTCGATATGAGGTGATGGCATCTCGAACCTCGACTTCCTATTAATTAGCTTATAGAACTTTTTTTTTATCCGTTTTTTCCGCCAGTCTACATCCTGACCGGAATGGTGTTGTTCATGACTGACTGCTTATTTTGTACTTTTATTATTTTCTGACTTATTTTTTTCTGTGAACGCAAAAAGAGTTATTTATATGTACTCCACTTATCAGATACATTTGTAATTTCTGTTTTTGATTCATTAACGTGCCGAGTATTTGACTTTTTAAACTCCCTCGTAATCATCATTGTTTCAACCCGCATTGATCAATGCATGAGGCCTATTCATTGATAATTTCTTGGATTTCATCAGTCTACCAGATGTCCCTTTGTTAATATTTAATCGTATCATGCATAGATACCTGAAGTAATTCACTTCTGAACTTCTTCCTCTGCAGTGCGATGCGACGAACTTATCCATCCTTGCTTAAATTCCCATTAAAATTTCGGTATTCGCTGTTATCCTTGATCCTTTCATTGGTAACATTTTCATATTCACACTAAAACTGTGATCGAAAATCAAAACCATCCTCCCTTTGTTTCTGCTTCCCGTTGGGGGGATAGTGTCGTCAGTGGACCTCATGCGGTGCACTGTAGGCAATACTGAAGGTTCTTTGCAGTGTGTCTTCGGCCCATAGCTGCAACTACTTTCATTCCTTTTACTTTACCTCTTATCATATTATCTTTCTTCATCTTACTTTCCACCCCTTCTAAATACTCGATTCATAGTGCAACTGCGAGGTGTTCTTCCTTATACACCTTCTAAACCTTTTACTGTCAATATCCTTTTCAGCGTTAATGACCTCATAAGTCCCAGTGCTTGGCCTTTGGCCACAATTCTATATTCAACTCAACCTTTGTTTCTGCTTAGTCTCTGTCTATTGATTCTGAGAGTTGATTACATGTGTCACTCCCTCACTTCACATTCATAACAGGTGGTTTTGAACTCGTGAGGTTTCATTGATAGATTTGATTTATCCCGTCATTCGTTCATTTACTTCATATTTCATTTAAAGTTAACCCCTAATTATTGCCGTTGACGTCGAAATACGTTGTTCAGAGATAATTTTTAATTTAATTTCATCATTTTTATTGTCCCTCTTGAGTAATGACTTAAGCTGTTTGAAAAGAAAATTGTGAGAATGGAAAGATTATAAAGTGTGAATAAGAAAAGGACATGAGATGGCTCAGAAATAAAGGTAGATCTCATCAGGACACACAGAAATATCTGTTGATGTTTTTGAGGTTTGGTGGGAAATCTGAATAGAAAGGCCACTGAAAGCACGAAGGCAAGGGATGGTAAGGAGGGCGATTCTCAGCCTGATAAATTTATGAATCCCCCCTCTCTCTCTCTCTCTCTCTCTCTCTCTCTCTCTCTCTCTCTCTCTCTCCCCTGTATATTTCAACATTTTGTGTTGTATGTATGAAGTAGTTCCCGCTTTGAATTACGACTTTCTTAGTTGTTTATTTAATGTTTTAATGTGCTGCTGGTTGAAGAGGTCAGTAACGTCACATTGCTAGAACATCTCTCTCTCTCTCTCTCTCTCTCTCTCTCTCTTCTCTCTGTCTCTCTCTCTCCTCCTCCTCCTCCTCCTCCTCCAAGTAGACGAAAAATTGGGATCTTTTATCCATTTCAGTTCACAACCCTTAACGATATATACAATTTTTTTCCACTTAAAGCGTTACGATCTGTGAGTTCATATTACGTGTGATGTACTTTCAAGTTTCCCACTTCCATAAAAAAAATTTTTCATATGCTGAAGACTGGTTTCACATTCAAGGGTTCCATTTCCAATATTTCGATTTTTTCCATTTACTGATGACCGGTTCCACTTTCAAGTGGTCCCTTTTCCATACTATTTCGAATTTTTCATGTATCAATATTACACTGGTTCCATTCTCAAGGGTTCCCTCTTTCCATATTTACGACATTGACATGATGACGACAAGGAATGTTAGGTGATGAATATGTCGTGTACGTACCTGGTAAAAATGTTTGCTATTTGGCGAATTTGAATTCAACACCATTAAGAAAGTTAACAAGTTTAGGAAAATATTTTCAACAGCAAACTGACAATATTGACATTTTCCTAAATTGTGACAAAAGCTGTACGTAGAAAAATGTTACAAGATTTCATACCTTTTATCCCTAAAGATACCACTATGTACTCGCTTATGTTTTGAATTCGTACCTTGCAAAATGAACAGATAAACCAATTTGAAAAAATAAAGAACTTAGTTTAACGGCGACAATTATCAATAATCAAGTAACGCAAAATAAAAGGCCGTTTCAAATTGTAACGTTAAGTTGCGTAAATTTTCCAAAAATATGAATATTTCAAGTATAAAATATTACCCGCTCTCTACACACATACTAAATGTTCCTCAGACCTTCCCGGTACAGAACACAAAGCAAACAGTATTTCCTCAATGTTGCAAGTCCTCTCAACTCTCTCAAGATATTCAGTACACCAAACGAACGCTGCCGTTACTTGCTCAGCATATTGCACATTTGAATCCTGGAGAAACTATCAGGTGAGGTTGATGAATATGAACATGTAGTTTACATAGTTTCACCAGGATTCAAATGTGCAATATGCTGAGCAAGTAACGGCAGCGTTCGTTTGGTGTTACTGAATATCTTGAGAGAGTTGAGAGGACTTGCAACATTGAGGAAATACTGTATGCTTTGTGTTCTGTACCGGAAGGGTCTGAGGAATAATTAGTATGTGAGTAGAGTGCTGGTAATTTTTTATACTTGAAATATTCATATATTTTACAAATTTACGCCACTTAACATTAGAATTTGAAACTGCCTTTTATTTCTATTTATTTATTTATTTTTGCGTTACTGTATTATTGATAATTGTCGCCGTTAAACCAAGTTCTTATTTTTTCAAATAGGTTTATCTGTTCATTTTGCAAGGTACGAATTCAAACCATAAGCTATTACATAGTGGTATCTTTAGGGATAAAAGGTATGAAATCTTGTAACTTTTTCTAAGTGTAGTTTTTGACACAATTTATGAAAATGTCAATATTGTCAGTTTGCTGTTGAAAATATTTTCCTAAACTTGTTAACTTTCTTAATGGTGTTGAATTCAAATTCGCCAAATAGCAAACATTTTTACCAGGTACGTACACGACATATTCATCACCTAACATTCCCTGTCGTCATCATGTCAATGTCGTAAATATGGAAAGAGAGAACCCTTGAGAATGAAGGAGAGAAAGCGCTGGGAAGTGAAACAGTTGCGACATGCAACTGATCTGCCACTTTGGAGATGTGGTCTGTCTCTGTGGAATATCATTTACTCTAAGGATATCATAGTTTTACCATAGCTCATTTATTTTGCTTTTTTCCAGAATTTGATTTGCCTTTGATAAAACAATTAAACCGTCTGTTTGATTAAAAAATACTTTTTTCATGTAAGATTAGCCTTTCTTATTGTGTGGTATTTTTACTTTCCCCTCAAGTTGAGCAGGAAAATACAGTGAAATTCAAGTGAAAGGATTATAATCTTATCAGGAATCTTTACATGATAAAATTCATGCGCGACTGTCGTGCATCATCCACCTTCGCAAATAAGGATTACAGAAATGCTTGACATCCCTTTTTCAAAATTCTTAAAGAACTTGTATGTAAGAAGACAAGAAAAAATAGATGGTATAGA
>NC_087200.1:139660388-139662888 GCF_015104395.2 Macrobrachium nipponense | reverse complement strand
TTACTTTCATGTCGTATTTGTTGACTTCCACATCCCATTTTCGTTGACTTTGTATTTGTTGTACTTCCATGCCCCACTTTCTTCAACATATTTGTTTTATTTCCACACCCCACTTTCCTCAACATATTTTTTTTGCTTCCACATCCCACTCCCATGTATGATTAGCAACCCAAATTAGCTATTATTATTATTATTATTATTATTATTATTATTATTATTATTATTATTATTATTATTATTATTATTATTATTATTATTATTATTATTATTATTATTATTATTGTACTTGGGAAGCAGACCCTCTCTCAAGCATACTTTATTAAAAATATTGGCTACTTCAGTAGCGTTACACTTGTAGAGATTTTCTCTATTTTACGAATAGCGGCTCTTTCCGTGCTTGATCATGACCTCTATGGGCGCTCTACTAGCCTGTTTAAGTAGCACGGAAAAAGCCGCTATTCGTAAAATAGAAAAGAATCTCTACAAGTGTAACGCTGCTGAATTAGCCATTACTTTTAATAAAATATTATTATTATTATTATTATTATTATTATTATTATTATTATTATTATTATTATTATTATTATTATTATTATTATTTATTTTTTTAGGTAGAAGACCCTCCTTCATTATTATTATTCTTATTCTTATTCATTTTGTGGCAGACTTAAGACCATAAACTCAACGAATAAATTTTCTTAAATTAATGCATATATTTGGAAAGGAATTAGAATGACAATTATGGCAAGTGATGAACAGGCAAAAGAGGATAAGAACACTTTTACGTTAATAAACTGGGAACGGAAAGAAAAATAGAGTCAGGGCTAAACTGAGTTTGCAAACTATAAAAGGATATAGAAAAACATGCATCTGTATATGCCTCAGATAAACTTCATTTTTTATAATTATGGAATTTCATTCAAGTCAAACATTTTTTCCCAAGGATAATTATCGTGGAAAGCTGACTTAGAGAAAGTTCAACTATCTTAATTCTTAGCGTGAAATTAAAGTGCCTTCATCGACAGACTTTTGCATTGAAGAAGACCGGTGGGAGTCATTTTGAGAAAATCCGAACGTCGTCTCCCGTTTCGTTTTTTCGTTTTTTCCTCTCTGCCTTTATTGGACGCTTCAGCAGCGCATCTGAAAAAAGAAGCCTTTCCTCAGCCGTCGTTGTTGATTAACTGCAGATGCAATGCCAGTTCATTCCTTCGCTAAATCACTCTCAGAATGTGGTTGATAGACGAAGGTTGGTTTTGCAAGCAGACTCCCTCACGATATTTTTAGGGTAAACTGAGGTATCGGGATGTTTCATTGATACATATAGCGAAATGGTGGCGAACTGCTATTAAGTTATGTTGTCAATCACACAAACATTATATTGGCATCTGTCCAGTGACAGATATATTTTTTATATTCTCGGCAACAATATCCCCCAGTCACAGGAGTCAAAACAAGGGAAAAAATGCACCGAAGAAATTTAATGAACAGTATATAATGCTATATGAACCGTTGCCCATGAAGCTTTCAGCCAGACCCGGTGGTGGCCTGTGCAATAGCGTTGCTAGACGCACGATTATGGCTATCTTTAACCTTAAATAAAATAAAAACTACTAGAGACCTGCAATTTGGTATGTTGGATGATTGGAGGGTGGATGATCAACACAACAATTTGCAGCCCTCTAGCCTCAGTAGTTTTTAAGATCTGAGGGCGGACAGATAAAGCGCGGACGGACAGATAATGCCACCACTATAGTTTGTTTTGTTTTTATTTTACAAAAAACTAAAAAGTGATGGCCAAAGAATATAAGTGTATCCATAGCGCGGCCGGAAATGATAAAAGGTAAACAGCTTGTTATAGACAAATTCACTTTCACTTCTATGATGTCACCTGGTGTGATACAAGGAACGAAATGAAACTGTATGTTGTCTGTGAGAATGTTACCTTCGTCCCTTCCAGGAATCATGGTCGATTATACAATTCGGGTTAAAGCTTTACATCGAAAGTAATCATAGAGTATCCGTTCAGTAACCTCGTCTTCATCCGCTTCTGGCTCTCTTTGCTAAAGTTGTTTGGTCTTGGGATGTTCTAGATGATTTTGTTCAACCCTTTCAAAAATTTGGATAGTCGCCCGATTCTGATTGTCTACACAAGGTATCTGTTCTTAATAATGTCTCAAGTAATTGACAGATTTGTAAAGCAAATTTAAATTTAGCCGTTGCGTGTCTCATTAAGATTGTAGTGTGACCTTTTCTCAGGCTACCATTTTGCTTCAGTGTAATAGCAATAAAAAATTTCCTTTATCGTTAAGTCATTAGGTTAACTATGTAGTTACCTAAATATGTGTGCCTGAATCCAGCAAGATTCCATAGTTATATAAAAGTTACTTGGTTACTTTGTCAGTAGGGGCTCTTACAGGTTCAGAATAGCATTAAGGGTGCATTTTTTCAGCCCAGATTTGTTCCGGTTGTTACATCATATGCTACAGAATTTCTGATAGTT
>NC_087200.1:139595388-139655388 GCF_015104395.2 Macrobrachium nipponense | reverse complement strand
TCAGGAGATATCCTGTTAGTAAAGATATATATATATATATATAATTATATATATATATATATATATATTATATATATATATTATGTATAATTGAATCACGAAAGTTAGGAACGTGATAAATCCATAAATAAAGATATATACCACGAAGGAAAAATAAACGAAGGAGTAACTGCGAGACCTTACTACGTTTCCACGTCCTTTACTGCTTAGTAAAGGACGTGGAAACGTTGAAAGGTCTCGCAGTTACTCCTTCGTTTATTTTTCCTTCGTGGCATATAATATATATATATATATATATATATATATATATAATATATATACATACATATACATGTATGTATATATGTATTATGTGTGTGTGTGTGTAGAAAATACTGGTCATTCGAGAAGTTGAGGGCATTGTGGGTATTACAATTATACACACACACACACACACACACACACACACACACACACACATATATATATATAATATATATATATACATACATATATTATATATATTATATATACATATATATATATATATATATATATATATAACATATACGTATATGCATATTTCTGACACATCAGGAACGGACCCCGGTCTTTCAAATGAGGGGCCAATTAATGTGGGGTCATTAAAGACTAAATACTCCCGTACCTGAGGTTTTCATTGTACTGTATTTACCAAATATACTCTAGCGTATCTATAAGATTTCCCAGTGCTTTCATTAAACTCATTGTACTGATGAAAAACATAGGCGTCTCTATCCAACGTATTATCCCATTTTAGCTTTAAAAAAAAACCATACGGGGAGAGAGAGAGAGAGAGAGAGGAGAGAGAGAGAGAGAGAGAGAGAGAGAGAGCGTGCTGAAGTGAATTTAGTCTATACCCTGGAGGCGAAAGAAATAATTACCAACGTCTATTTGGCTCAGAATATCCTCTTTGCAAACTACGTTAATAAAATAAGCACTCAGGGTATGCACTTAACATCCCAGATGTTTTGAATGAAATTAGATGTAAATATAAATACCGGCTGAAAGCAGTTTTCTTGCCAAGGGAAAAATGCAGTGCTTTCTGCGCCATTAAGATGTCCTAGGCAGAACAGTGCCTAATGAGGCCTTTTCCTTTTTTCTCCCTTCGCTTTCGAATGTGTTTTTCCTCTTTTCTGTCTGCCTTTTTAGGGCGCGTGCGTACACACACACACTGATGGACAAAGGGAGAAAACGAAATAACCAACGGGAGAGCCAGATATATATGTATCTGTCTACCTTACTTGACTTTGGAAGGAAATTTTATAGTACATGGCAGTTGGTCGATAGCGTGAGCGACATTGTCAGCCTGTTTGAATTTGGAAAGGCTCATCCCAACGCTCGAGAGACCAGAGAACCTGACACTGATGACTTAATTAGAGCATTCTTGGTGGTTAGTTGAATGTTCTGTAATGCAGTCACAGGAGAGGAGGTCACGAGCTGGTAACTTTCTTCTGACAAAACTTTTTTGGGATCAGAAGTTAATATCCTCTGGAGCTGCCTTCTCTTAAGAGGAAAGATATATGTGAAATATATGTGTGTGCGCGTATGTTTGAGGGTATGTATAAACATATTATTTCATAAAGATATCTTTATCAACAGAATAATGATGTTAGTTGTATGATTGTGCAATGCTATATTTAAGTAAAAACGCAAGAGGGTTAAATGTAATAGACTGCCCTCTGCTAGACAGAGATAAATGCTGTATAAGTTAGTCCAAATAATGAATTGAAAGAAAAAGAGCATGATGTACCGTGTTGAATTGCACGTAGAATGTATTTAGAATACAGGATACAGGAAGAATAAAGAAAACCCACCAGGAACGAAGGATCACCCATTGCTATGGAAACATTTATTATATGAATTACACTGTATAATACAGCACACAAATTATATATATATATATATGAGAGAGAGAGAGAGAGAGAGAGAGAGAGAGAGAGAGAGAGAGTAGTATGAAGAATCAAGTTCGATTTCTTGGTGAGAAATTACAAAATCTCTCTCTCAGATTATCGAAGACCCGTATTTGTTAGCAAAGAAATCTTGTTTTTAGAAGGTTTTTCATTTCTCTCTCTCTCTCTCTCTCTCTCTCTCTCTCTCTCTCTCTCTCTCTCTCTCGTGTTGTCTTATCAGTCATGGGCATAGTTTCCTTGGGCCTGAGCTTGAACCAATACTTCTCGGTGTTTGTGTTGCCTGTTATTGGAAATTTGGTCTCGGAGGTCTACCCCCGAAGAAGACGTTATTGCAAAATTTTTTAGGAATCTCTCTCTCTCTCTCTCTCTCTCTCTCTCTCTCTCTCTCTCTCTCTCTCTCTCTCTCTCTCACACAGCTTCCATCCATCCATCTCGATCAACTGGAAGACATTTCCAGACGTTATGTTTTAGAGAACGAAATGATTCAGCCGTTTGATCGACGGAGAGTTAATTTACAGACTCCGCTGCTTATTCGCGCGTCCCCTTTCTCAGCAGCTCCTGCCTCTCTCTCATCTAACTGTGGGTTCCCCTTTGGTCCTCTTAGTTCATCCCTATGACTCCGGTTAGCCTCTTTATAAAAAAAACATGAAATATATATTGAGAGAAGGCGGTGGGGGATGTTTTTGTATGTTTGTATATTTTGGTATGATTCTGGGCTTCTTTCAGATTCCGAGCATCTCGTTGGTGAAAGGCTTGAGAGAGAGAGAGAGAGAGAGAGAGAGAGAGAGAGAGAGAGAGAGAATATGTTCTCTTTTTCCTGTTCTTTTTTCATTATCATCATCGGTTCCGAGATGGTTTACCTGATATTGGTTATGGTTATTCAAGGTTCGGTATCTTTCCTCTTGTAAGGGTTCATTGCAAGGTTCCTTTAAAGTAGGTCTCTAGCGTTGCACACTGCGCCTGCTCCCAGACTACCACGACTGACTTGAGCCCCGGCTGCATACACAGTGTGGTTTCATAGGTATAGCTAAGTTTCAGGGTTGCGTACTTTTATTTAGTTGCTCAGGTCCCTTGACTACAACCACATGATGGGCCAGCTGCGCGCTTTCCTGCTTTTGTGAGATGTTCTCTTTGCGTAAGTCCTTAGCGATTCATCCTGCTGGATGTCAACTATGACTTTTGTGTTCCTTCTATCTATGGACGAGTGTCTGCTTTGGTGGCACAGTGGCTGTCAGCTTGGCCGGTGGCGACGTTTAGGTGGCTGGAAGAGGTGTTGCTGTAAGTAGGTAAGGCCGCAGCAACTCGTGAATGAGACATCACCTTTACTCCTCACCACCACCGTCACTACAACCACCTCCATCATGCCCACTCCTTCTCCCACCTGTAAAGGAGAGAAAAATGTCCTAATTTATTATGATGAGGCCTCAGTGCGACACAAAAATATCTACTGACCGTGCATTGATATCGTCTAAACCTCCTTTACATAAAAGGACTCGATTACATTTCACGACGTTTCTGTGTCTTCAGTCATATCATTTGCACTGTATTCTGCCTGTCTTTCGTTTTGATCGATTGACAGATGTTTGACATGACAACAACCAAGGTCACAGAGGCCGAGGGTCGTTGAAATTTGGTCATGCGCAGAGACGATAGCAGTAATACTTACCTGTTACTATTGTCAGTATTTCTTGTACAAGAAAGAAGATAAGCCATCATTATGAAAGATTCTCTCTCTCTCTCTCTCTCTCTCTCTCTCTCTCTCTCTCTCTCTCTCTCTCGCTCCTCTCTTCTCTTCTCTCTCTCTCTCTCTCTCTCTCTCTCTCTCTCTCTCTCTCTCCCCTGACACAGTGAAGGATCCCCGAAAGAAGTCCAGTTTTGTCGGAAAAGAATGTAAATGAACTTACCCTTCAACTGAAGACAGATCCTCATCTTGGAAACAGACGGGTTGAATGATTTACAATAGAGGAAAGGAGGCTGAGGAATCCATGTTTTGCAAGTGGTGTACGAAAGATTAATCAGGCCAGTTAGTACATTAGTTCTCGATTTCCAGACAGCATCTATGAGACCGAGGTGCCTGGCTTGTGCACCGAGGACAAGAGATTGGAGGAGGAGGCGTTCAATCGAGAAGCTCTCGAGAATAGTATCCGTTTCTGCAAAACAAGCAGAATAAGCAGAGTTGAGATGAATCCAAATTATACTCATTTTTTAGCCGAATAAGAGTGAGTTCTGCTCTTTCAAGAAGAATAGTATATGGTCATTATCGTAACTCCTTTTATGACAGTATGTAATTATCAACTACGAACGCGATATGGAGGTCTAAAAGGAGCAAGGCGAAATGAGATCTCACCTGGAGGTCACATCGAAGTGGAAAGCGCCGTCATCAGGAATTTGATATCTGTGTAAAAATCACTTGATAAAACGAGGAAAACATGCTTGACAATTCATCCGGCACGTTTCTTTTCTTATTGTCCTTTCTATTCGCCTTTTGAGAGAACGAGAAATTGTCGAATGGAAGTATGATTGATTGAACTATAGTTGGTTCACTTAAGGTAGATTCTTGGATGAGCACTATGCTTAAGAGACGTTTGTTTGGCGGCCGCTGATTGGCTGGTACCGGGAGGTAGGCAGCTCCCAGCCAGTCAGCGGTCGCCAAACAAACGTCTCGTAGGAGTAAGGCTCACCCAAGAATCTACCTTAAGTGAACCAGCTATAGTTCATGGTACTCTGGCTGTGGTATAATCCACGGGTCAAGACCAATTGCGAAATGGTTTCTGATGCTATAGAATTCTACTTAACATAGCATTCAGAAGTACTCTTATTTGAACCAGCCATCGTAGTGCAACTCATTATTCTCTCTTTCTCTTTCTCTTGCTGCAACTAAAACCAGTGGGTAGAGTCCGTAGAGTAGCGAACTACACCCCAGGAAAGCATCGTGAGCTGCATAGGAAAGAATTTTATATTAATAGTAGATAGTTCAATTAAGATTTTGTCATAAGACCTTAACATTTACCGCATAACTCTTCCCAGATTTTCCTTAGAATAATAAATTTATGCAAAAAGCACTGAAAATTGTAGCATTCAGTTCGCAAACTCGGATATGAGTAGGAAGTCTAAAATACGATTGAATGCAGAAATAGGTCGGTATGTTCCTCTAGGTTATTGAATGACGAGAATCGTGTACTTCATTTCAAGATGGCTTCAGCCCAGATTTAGATTTTGACGAGCTTATGTGAATTTGTAAATGGGAATTCAGAAGATACTTAGTAAGGACTGGAAGGCGATTATCTTGAAATAGTGTTGTTGGAAGGTAGTGAGTGAAAGATTTGGTCACTACTAACCACGCCAAGTACAGGGAAAAGGTGCCATTGGCAAAGACGTCAGAAAATAATCAGAATCAGGTCATAAGAAGGAATGTTGGCAAGTGGATCCCTATGGCTGGCTTTGCCAAAAGCTTTGAGTATGTCAGAATTTGAATAATATTATGTCTTTCAAAAACGATTTCTTGCTTCGTGCTTAATGCTTGTTATGAAATAAAATTTCAAAAAAGGATATCCAGTTTTTTGTGGATTTTTGTGGATTTTTATATGGTTTACGCGTTGAGCAAAATAGTAGGTCAGCCAACAAACATCTTAATAGGGAAAGCAACTTGCTAGCCGTGGGACATTGAAATAAAATATGCTCTTAGAAACCCGGAGAGAGAGAGAGAGAGAGAGAGAGAGAGAGAGAGAGAGAGAGAGAGAGAGAGAGAGAGAGAGAGAGAGTCATACTGTTGGTGATTTTTTTTTTATTTCTTGATTTCTCGGTATGAGAGGCTCTGCTTAGAACTGGTTCTTAGGAATATTGAGTAAATTAAATATTGAAATAAAAAAGTTCAAATAACCATGGGTTTTTGTGCTTGTTAAGTGAATGATTCATGCGTCCTAACGGTGGACAGAATAAACATTTTTGTGTTTTTATTCCTTCCTTAGAGAGAGAAGAGAGAGAGAGAGAGAGAGAGAGAGAGAGAGAGAGAGAGAGAGAGCTGAATTCTTAAGTAATGGAACAAAAATTCTTTATCCTTTTCGTAATGAATGTTACGCATTTTGGGCTAATATGAGGCAATTACAATGAAGAACGACTACTCTTGTGGTGCAATTAGGAAGACCAGACCTACTCTCTCTCTCTCTCTCTCTCTCTCTCTCTCTCTCTCTCTCTCTCTCTCTCTCTTTTTTTAAGAACCGAAACATTCAGCTCTCAGGAGCAAGCTAATAATACCTCGTGAGTTAAGACTGGGGAGAGGAATGTAATTCCTTAAAAACAACTTTGATCTTTGGGTCAGCAAAGGGAAATGTAATTCTTGAAAGATAGTATTGCGATGGGGTCAGTGAGCAAAAATTTAAGTTTTTGAAGATAGCCTTACTAGTAGGAAAAGTGGAGAGACCTAGAATTCACTTTCGATAACTTTGGACGTGTGAAGAGTGGAGTAGAATGTGATTCCGAGTAGGAATGTAATTCAGAAAGATAACTCAGCAAGTCGAGACCAAGAGTGACCTCAAGAAGTCCCACCGTACGGGATTATTCTCATAATAATGATTCAGTGGATAATACGTTTTATATATATACATACATACATTCATACATACACACTCACACACACACACATACACACACACACACACACACACACACACACATATATATATATATATATATAATATATATATGATATAAATATTATTATATATATATATATATATACATTAGGATATAATATAACACCTTGACGCACCAGATTTTTTAAAACCATATTCCTTTGACATTCCGTAAAGAAAAAAATGGAGGTAGGCGCGCACACGGCCCCTCCTCGACGTCTTCGGAAATTGCCATTGCATCTATTGGATTAAAAACAACGATTTACATTTCACACACATCAATATATTATTCCAAATGTTCCCCGTAGCGAGTTAGTGCCGTTAGTGCACCTTACGCACGGTGCACTGTATCCATTGCTTTTGAGTTATTCGCAATTTCCCTTCGGCCCCTAGCTGCAACCCCTTTCATTCCTTTTACTGTGCTTCCGTTCATATTCTTCCTTCCATCTTAATTTCCACCCTTCTCTAACAGTTGTTTCATGGTGCAGCTTCGAGGTTTTCCTCCTCTTACATTTTTGTACCGTTTACTCTTAATTTGTCTTTCAGCGTTGACTGACTTCATAGGTCCCAGTGCTTGGCCTTCCGCATAAACTGTATATTCTATTGAGTATTCTGTCCCAAATGTTTCTATTTATAAAAAAAATCATACTGGAAGGAAAAAGTTATTTTCTATTTATAAAAAAAATCATACTGGAAGGAAATAGTTATTTGAGTAGGAATGTGTTATGTGAATAACATTTATATAATTATATAACTGGAGATCAAGTTACATTTTTCCTGTCCAGAATATGATTGTAGTTGATTTGGTCGTATGCTATTTATTTATATATGAGTAAAACTTAAGGTAAACATGTAAATAAATTACGTACAAGAAAGAATGTGTATTAAGGTATGTAAAAGACAGGAAAACTAAGTAAGGTCACGTTTAACATTTAAATAAGATAAAGTAAATATTTAGTGTATAATGTCGGCCCCTAGGATCATCCAACTCGCCACCAAATGAATTAAGTCTCCAGTGCGCCATTGGAATGTGTTGTGTGTCTTCCCTCAGGGATTATTGTCGGCCAATTCTCCTGCGAAGAAAAAATTTCCTTTTAGGAATGAACTCATTTTTTTCCCGTTTCACAAGGCACTTTTTCGTAAGAATAGAATCTCTCTCTCTCTCTCTCTCTCTCTCTCTCTGTGTGTGTGTTCACTCACTCATATTGTGTGTGTATATATATATATATATATATATATATATATATATATATATATATATATATATATATATATATATATATATATATATATATATATATATATATATATATATAATAGTATATATAGGATTTTTTCTTTATTAATGATTTTTTCTTTATTCTTTCAAGTTAGCGCATTCACTGTTTACCTGCAGTTTGTAGTGAAAGAGCAAAACTCCCACCATTCGAGGGAATAACTTTTGAAATTGCATTTTTTAAATATACCTTTCAGAAAACAGTTTTACTCTTAATGAACACTTTGTACAAATACATATTTAGATGTATTTATACAAAATTTACAATCATGACAGGTAAGCTGGCCAATCAGCGAGCGGTAATGATATTTACTTGAGGTGATAAACTTTTTGATGACAAAAGTCGTCAGGCTGGATTGGTAACACATGACCACATGACGTTGCCCAGTCAAAAATAATTAATCCTTTTCTGAAATAATTAAGTTTTTAATTCTCTGATGCAGAGGGCCAAAAGGAATAAAAAAAACATCTAGTGTTCTTCAAAGGTATCCTCTGGTAATTCTCACAGAAATGTATTCAACATACTGACAAAGATACTGGGGTAGCCATTTCATAGAAGACTTTTTTTTTTTTCTGTGCATCTAGGGGAGTCAATTGTAGTGTCATCAGTTTGTTGATAAGTGGTGCTCCTGAAGTATTTGAACGTGGGACTTCTTTGTACGGATAAATAAGTCTTTTCAGCATCCTTTGAATGTTAGAAGGGGAAAATTATCTCTTTACGTCTTAATGATACAATCCATGGTTTTGTTGACAGGTACATTTGAGAGGAAGGACATAATGTAAAGAGAATTGATAATGCGGATGAAATTGTTACTGCTGAGAGGTTCTAGAAACTTTGCCAAGGAAGCACTGTTATGGCAGGGGTGATCTTTGTAGATCGAAGATGCTTCTCAGTGTTGTGCGTTTTCATGTTCCTGTATAAACCAACAAGGTCACTGTTCCCCTACCATTTTGGAGAGTTTGCTGCCATCCGGAGATTTTTGGCATATTGTGTGGTTTTCTTGAATTTGGCTTCATCGTACAGAGTGTCCTTGATCATGACCAGATAGTGCTCCTGCTACAGAGGAATTGTATGTGTCGAACACGTGTCAACCAGGCGGATAGTAGTGTCAGGGGTGGATAGGAGTTCCTGTGTGGTGACACCTAGCTTCTGCGAGATCATGTATCGATTCTTTTTCTTAATATTATCTATCAATGTATGGATCATTATTCACATCAGAACAACTAGACGATAGGCGGCAATAAACGTATGAATAAATAAGTACGTAAAGGAATCAAGATATAAAACATTAAAGGTCTTCATTTCATACAAACGCCGCAAAATATGGTGAAGGTTTTATCTCATTGTAGCTCGGGAAAGTACGCGCCCTTTCATGAAAGATTAATTAGCCTTTGTAGGTCTGCTAAAAGTCTCCAATTTGCAGTTCCCTTATCTGCTTAACTTTGCTGCGTATAATTATATTATTATATTTATAATATATATATATAATTATATATATATATATAATATATATATAATATAATATATGTATATATATATATATACTATATATGTGTGTATATATACATATATGTATATATAAAATTTATATATATATTTATGTATGTATGCATGCGTACTTCTAAATATTGACTCCACAGATAGGCAATTGATGTGGAATTCACTATATCCTGAACGTAATTTGCACCAGAATGAAAATATATGCATGAGCAATGCCACTGCCCAGATTAGGTAGATCACAGCCTTTGGGTGTAACTTATATCTTGGGGGAAATAAATGCCAGCCACTTGTCTCACATATACCCCTTGATTGCCAAC
The DNA here is from genome assembly GCF_015104395.2 of Macrobrachium nipponense. NCBI lineage: Eukaryota > Metazoa > Arthropoda > Malacostraca > Decapoda > Palaemonidae > Macrobrachium > Macrobrachium nipponense. The sequence continues at coordinate 139,645,732 of NC_087200.1, read as the reverse complement.
CATTTAGAAACTCCTTTTATAAATAGTTTTGAATACTCACAAAATCGGCATTGCTTGTAGTGGGAGTGAATCTGAAAGCTATTAACCTTAGAGTTCTTAGCAAAGGTTCTGGGTGGGTGTAATATCCCACTGCCGTTCCCCTTTCTGCTTGCTACCCATCACTGTCTACTAATCATCTGGTAGCCAAATTGCCGTTTTTGTCATCGTGTACTTAGCGGAGTTTAAGGGATTAAGCCTCTGGTGTTTGAGTTCGCTTTGGGATCGAATTAGGGAGTTTGAGCGCCTTCATGTAGGGGTGCATTTTATACTTCACGTGCCATTATGATTGCAGCAACTTTTGTCTTGATAACAGAAAAAATTTCCTTCTCATTTGCTATTCACATCATTTAAATTGCATTTCAAGGTTTTGCGATTACATCAAAAGCTTGTGAATTACATAAGAACCTTTTGTAGACCATGCTTCCTGTTTTAGTGGAACGGTCATTTTTTTTCGCATTTTCTGAAAAGGGCAATATTTTTCTAACCAGATATTTTTGCTCATTACCCCATGAACAGTCACTTTAATTTGATGACTTATACAATAAGTAGAGCCAGTTTACCTCAGTTAATAAGCAAACTAATCTTTCAACTCGTTCAGGAACTTGGCAGATCCAGCCCTGAAACCATACGAGTTTTGCTTTTGTTGGTTTCAATTAAAGTCTTTGAATATGTATTTGAACTCAGTTGTGTGTATTCAGAATGATTTTTCGATGCATTTGTAATAAGGTTTTTGGGTTTTGTATGTCAGTTTTCCCATAATACAGGCTGACGAAGTAAGATCTGTCCTGTACTACTTTGTAATTATATTTAAATGCCGTGATATACCTGGGACTTTCGTTCTTCCGTTCTTAATATCCTCGGTAACAACATCTTTGTGATATTAGACTCATAGCTAGACTTCTCCCAATTTGCTTGTATTATCCCAGGCAGCAGGAGTTAGCTTCTAAGGCATATATTTCAACGTTTCTTGTTCAACTACAGGCTACAGAATATTTCCTCTCGCCAGTAACCACTTTTCTCCTTTTACCATGGTTTTGAGTCTTAAACGTTTTTTTTTTCCACATTACCTGGGTAATTCGTGTCCATTCACGAGATATGTGAGAGAGAAGGGTTGGGGTGGGGGTTTGATGGTGATGTTTGTCATTCCATGTTTGTCTGAACTATCTTTTAATGGGCTGGAGGACACACTGGAGTGTGCTCTTTCAGTGACAATTAAATAGATATTTCAAAAGTTTTTGTTATGCACTGCATATACTGTACGGATCCTTGCACACGACTATGATCAACATACATTCCAAAGAACAGTGTTCATCATATAGTACTTCTAAAGACTGATCATAGTGCGCACAGTATATAATTCCTTCATTATTCAGTGATTCAAAAACTGTGGATGATGAACATAAATGCATGTAGGGATTGAGTGAAATGTTTCTCACACCATTTTTATCTAAGTTTCCATTTTCATATTTGTAAAGATTTATTGATAAAGCATATTTTCGGAGTCATTAACCATAGTCGTTGCAATACCATTTTACAAAATAATCTATTAGGCAGTCAAACGTAAATAGTCCTTACCTCTGCTTACACCTTGAACAATGATATAGTGAAACCGACAGTATTAGACTCAGTTTTGGGGACGGAAAGGCTGTACTATTTGGAAAGGACCGTTTTCGGCACAAAAAAGTTAAAAATAAATTTTTGGAGACACAGCAAAGATTTTCTTACAACTGAACATCTTACTACATAGAACAGTAGTTTGGTCTGTCTGTCGGTTGTCTGTAAGCACTTTTCACTGGTGCGGAATCCCACGTAAGCGCTCAACAGCTGACGGACCAATTTATTAGCATTAGGGGTTAAAACGGGGTAAAGGAGAGAGGGTCTTTCCCTACTCAGTGACTACCAAACTAGCAAGACTAAGCCATTTTCATATCGTTGCTGAGTATGGTAAGAAACGGGTGAAAATGACATCTGGGAAAACGACGGACAAGTAGGGCAGATACAAACAACATAGGAAATCACAAGAACACCATCAGCGCCAAACATGGACGGAAATCTTACAAGAAAATACATATGCTTTTTTTTTTTCTTGTAGCATTTCTTGGGGCCGACGTAGTCATGATTAAGTGTAGGAAACTCCTGGCGCGTTTCAAATAATTTATTTTTCACCTTTTAGTGCATTTTGATAAAAGCGTGTTTTAAAAACTTTTTTCATATTTTTTAGTTTTATACTTTTTAGTTTTGACAGCAATTGTAATCGATTTAATATCCTATCGACCCAAAGAGGGTTATTTACCGATTCCAAGAACTTGTGATGAATCCGAAGAGTTTGATACAAATCCTGAGATAGAGGGAGAGTTCACTGTAGGGTCACTAGAGGTTACTCCTGCCCTACTGATCGTGGAAGGTTGTATCACCACCGGGATTGTGTAACCAAGCATGATTCCAAGTCCATCGGTCGAAGGGAACAGGTCGAAAATTGAGTTACAAAATTTGACCAAGAAAAACAAACAGACACAAAAGCAAGCTAAATAAAATCGTATATAAAGGGAAACTTGGTAAGGATGAAATTAACGCAAAGCAATATCACAAGAAAGAGTATTCAGCACGATTTCGCCGAACTCCTTTGCACCCGTGGTGCCAGATGGTGGATTATGGTGATGATATGATATTAGAATTTGACTTAGTTAACTACGCCAACTTAAGCAAAAATATGACAACTCAATTTTTTTCCTATTCTGTTCTCTCCACTTTTACATTTTCATTATGAAACCATTCCCTGTATCGTGGATTGTAATATCATTTGCGTTAATTCTGTTCAGGAGGGGCAGGCATTCATTTTAGACAAGTTCTAAAAAAATTGAATTTTTAATCATGTTTGACATTTTTATCAGGTACGAACATTTTGGCTTGGGATTTTTCCCTTGTGGTATTAGGATTTTTCATTTTCGAAACTAAATGGGATTTAATCAGATTTTTGGAACAAAGCGACTCTGTAAATGAATTATTACATTCCACGACATACCTTAATTTGATCTGGGAAAGTATGAGCTGATCATCATATAGCATATAGGATTTGAATCTGAAGAGATGATTTTATTTTTATTATTATTTGCCGTAAAAGTCTGTAGAATATTCTACATTAATAATAAGAGGAGGGAAGCTCTCGAAAGCTCTCTGTTCAAATTTGTTTTTTGTCTGGACAGAAACAAAAAAGGGTTCGTTTCTCTCTTCTGTTGTCGTTGGTATGTAGATTAATCGTAAGTCAAGTCAAACAAGATATTTCTCTTTGCCCTGGAGGATAAGTCTGGTGTTCATATCAAGAAGTGAGAGACGACGGGACCAGGATGGTCATTTCCCTCGATGGATACCAAAAAATGAAAAAAAAAGTAGGAATGACAAACTTTCAAAGTGTGCCCCTTATGGGGACAGCGCCGTCAGTACACCTCGTGTGGTGCACGGTAGTCATAACTTAAGGTTGTTTGCAGCATCCCTTCGGTCTGTAGCTGCGACCCTTTCATTCCCTTTGGCTGCTACTCTTTCTGTTCACCTTTTCTTTCTTCCAACTGTCTTTCCACTCTCTCCTAACATTACCTATCTTGGCCTTGGGCCTATATTCTTTATTCCATTCCATTCCATACTTCTTAAGTGTAAGTAAACGTTGAAAGTTTCCGATGACAAGTAAATCATTGAAGGATGTTAGCTCATGGTTTGTAGTACGTTTTCAGGGATGGCATTTCGGTCGTAAACATTTTTTCATATGCTCGTTCATAGGGGCACTGTTCACGGTTTCAGTTTATTTTTATGGCATTACATGAACAGACAAACCGAAAATATCTCGACTACCTTGTGAAAGAGAGAGAGAGAGAGAGAGAGAGAGAGAGAGAGAGAGAGAGAGAGATTTACAATACATCCTCACCTCTCATCCGCTGAGATGGAACTATTCCCTTGGTAATATCCTGGAAGTGTGGCCGAGGATCGGCCGCCGTCGTAAAACGATGTCGAAACCAAATCCTCTCCTTGTTTTTATCTCGCTAAAGGAGATAAGGGAGGCAAGAGACTCGCCAGGAGACTGACATCGGAAATAAGGCGGTTACTAAAGATTGTTCTAGCTCGCTTTACAGACTACCTTTCTCTCCCTCTCTCTATTTTTAAATACCAAAAGGTAGACGAACGTTTTACAGTATGTGAGTACATTAATACATGAATTCGTTGGGAGAGAATCAACGTTTTTAGTGACCACAAAAAATATATGCATTTGCGAACTTGAATTCTCTCTCTCTCTCTCTCTACCCTTAATTATGACTCACTACGGTCAACCGACCATCAGGTACTAGGTCACTGATTAGGTCAGCAGAGGCGCTATATGAGTTGAACCGAACCTGCCCATATATCACCGTCCTAGCTGGGATTCGAACGATGGATCTTCGCCAGTAAGGCCTCTCTCTCTCTCTCTCTCTCTCTCTCTCTCTCTCTCTCTCTCTCTCTCTCTCTCACATTATATATATATATATATATATATATATATATATATATATATATATTCCTATGATTTTTAAGAGTGAGAGAGAGAGAGAGAGAGAGAGAGAGAGAGAGAGAGAGAGAGAGAGAGAGAGAGAGAGAGAAAGAAAGAAAGAAAGATAGATTCAGCACAAGTGTAGCATGAAACAATGTATCTTTCGTTTATCGTCGCATATTTATTCAGTAATTATCGCTGCCGTATTAACCTCATGATGGGGTCATGTATTTTATTTTTCCTCATAAGGCGAAAACGGGACGTTCTGATGGTAGTTTCACGACAGTAGGTTGTCTCCCTTAGAGATGATTGTTTCTTCGGATTACTTTATCCTCCTATTACGAAAGGCTGTTTTTGTGGGGGTGGTCATGGCTGGCCAAAGAACGTGCAAGATTTGCTGATGAGTGCAAAGCACGTTTGCGTTTATGAGGGGGCTAGATTTCTTTTCTTTTCCCAAGAGCAAAGGCGGATGGACGAGAAACTGTTTGCCATTGTTTGTACTCAGTGTGAGAATGAGTTGCATTGATGTGACATATATATATATATATATATATATATATATATATATATATATATATATATATATATATATATATATACGGATATATATATATATATACTTGTAGGCTTCCAGGGAAAGGCATTCGATATAATTGAAGGTTTATTGCTGATGCCGACGTTTCACAACTACATTGTTGCATTTTTCAAGGCTGAAATACAGCGAGTTGATTCTTAATAATTAATCATAAAAACACTTATAATAAAATATAAAATATAACTAAAATCACTTATTTAAAATGTTAACTCATTTAAAAAATATACATATATAAAATAAAGCAAAAAAGACAAAAAAAACACAACACCATATGGCACGAAAATGACCTACCCAGACGGAGTTGAAAGGAAAACAAAAACGTGATTGAAACAAAGTTACAATAATAATAAACAAGGCACACACGTACAGTAAGGCAACGACGAGACAAAATAGGGCCGTTAAGCAATGAACAAGTTGTGTAGATGAGGTTTGGGTGTTTAATGATGGGACAGTTAATTTTATCATTATGGACTCTAGGGTTGTCATTCCAAATTATACAAAACATACATAGATAACAAAGAGTTTTCAGATAATAGGACAAACGCAGAAAAACAATGACCTAACAACCCTAGAGTCCATAATGATAAAATTAACTGTCCCATCATTAAACACCCAAACCTCATCTACACAATTGTTCATTGCTTAACGGCCCTATTTGTCTCGTCGTTGCCTTACTGTACGTGTGTGCCTTGTTTATTTATTATTGTAACTTTGTTCAACAGTTTCCTTTCAACTCCTGTCTGGGCCGGGTAGGTCATTTTCGTGCCAATGGTGTTGTGTTTTTTTGTCTTTTTTGCTTTTATATATGTATATTTTTAAATGAGTTAACATTTTAAATAAGTGATTGTAGTTATATTTTATATTTTATTATAAGTGTTTTTATGATTAATTATTAAGAATCAACTCGCTGTATTTCAGCCTTGAAAATGCAACAATGTAGTTGTGAAACGTCGGCATCAGCAATAAACCTTCAATTACATCGAATGCCCTTTTCCTGGAAGCCTACAAGTATGATTACCGAAAGCTGCAGCTCCAATTTTTTAATATATATATATATATATATATATGTATGTATATATGTATATATATATATATTATATATAGATATATATATATATATATATATATATATATTATATATGAAAACTAAATACAAAGCTTTCGAGTTCATTAGTTTTTACCTTTCATCAATGATGTCAGGTACACACACACACACACATGTGTTTGTGTGTACCCTAGGATTTCTAGGTGATCACCCTACAACTTGATCATACACAACAATGTCGAACTTTCTAGACTGACATAGGAATGTACTACACTGTCTGAATGTCTTAGTCTGTTTTTGTCTCTGACTTGAACAGATTTAGTAGTCATGTAAACCATTTGCACCTTTATAACAGTTATCTCGTTTTTTTTTCTGCAAGACTATGGGAATAACAAAGCCCCATTCATGCTAAGGCAACTAAGATGACTGGAAAGTTTTTTTTTTTTATATGGCGGTTAATGATGTTAATGAAGTTGGTGCAGTGTCGCCTCTTATTCCATCGAAGATAGAATCTCCCTCATTTTCTGGTCCGATTTTTTTCTTTGATTGTATTAGATCGTTTGCCTAAGTCTCCTGTCATGTCGTTCAGTGTCATGCTGAAAAATGACAGATGCCCTGATTTCTGTGATGTTGCAGACGCCTACTCCGGGTAATCGTAGTATGGCCAATATATGTTCATTCCGGGGGACTCTGTCTCCTCTGGACACGTAAATTCATAAAGTACTTTGGGCTTGACTGCTTTCTCCTTCGGTGGGTGGTGCTGTTTTTCATCACTAAGGCTGCTTTTAAGTTTGAACGACAAAATATCGACAAGTATAACTTCCTGTATATTAATGCTATGAACATCTTTCTCTCTCTCTCTCTCTCTCTCTCTCTCTCTCTCTCTCTCTCTCTCTCACAAACACACGCACACACGTATTCTTTACATTTTCATGGCTTGGGGGTATCTATTCGTATACAGTGCCGTAATTCATCCTTTGATAATTTGTTTTCGTTTTAATGCAATTTTCGATCACATTTACACACACACACACACACACACATATATATATACTATTATATATATTATAGTATTAAATATATATATATATAATTTATATATATATGTGTGTGGTGTGTGTGTGTGTGTGTGTATGTGTGTGCGTGTTTGTGTGGGTGTGTGTGTCTGTCTGTTTGTGTATATATGCATGTGTGTGCGTGCGCACATCGATTACGTATATAAATGTAGTACAAAAGTCCAAAGATATTAGATCTCGTAGTTAGGTTGTTCACTATTCACGTCTGCGTTTACTTGCTAAGACTTCCGTACCTATGGCGATTGACATTTAGGGTTACGGAAGGAATTTGAAGTTGTTTATGGTAGAGAAATGCTTTGGGTCTTCTTACTGATAGCTACGGGTTATAACCTCGGGAACTGAATCGAAAGGATTTTTCTGAGACCTGTAGATAATAATGGCAAAATTCTATTGTTCTTCATGAATAGTGATAATTGTCTTAATAAAAAAGATCTTCCTGGATCCGTGATGTGAAAGGCTAGAGAATGCAAGTTTCAAAGATGTTCTTACTGGATGGAAGCAAGTAAATATATATATATATATATATATATATATATATATATATATATATATATATATATATATATATATATATATATAATATCTGGGCCTACATTACTTAACAAATTCAAACGAGGCGACTACAATAGGAACATAATAATAAGGTCTCACTCCTTCTGAAATGCTGTTCTATATGCCTCTGCAACCAAAACAAATGAAAAATAAAAATATGAAAATACTGACTGGGTTACTAAAACTAACTTTTTCATGTATTCACACAAAACACACACATTATATATAATATAATATTATTATAAATATAATTATATATATATATAATATATATATATAATATAGAATATATATAAAAACAATATATAATGTGTGTGTTTGTGATGTGAAAGGCTAGAGAATGCAAGTTTCTAAGTTATTCTTGACTTGATGGAAGCAAGTAAATATATATATATATATATATATATATATATATATATATATATATATATATATATATATATATATATATATACATATACATATACATATATATACTTGTTTCCATCAAGTCAAGAACATCTTAGAAACTTGCATTCTCTAGATATATATATATATATATAATATATATATATATATATATATATATATATATATATATATTATATATATATATATATATATATATATATATATATATATATATATATATATATATATATATATATATATATATAATGTGTGTGTTTTGTGTGAATACATGAAAAAGTTAGTTTTAGTAACCCAGTCAGTATTTTCATATTTTTATTTTGCATTTGTTTTGGTTGCAGAGGCATATAGAACAGCATTTCAGGAGGACGTGAGACCTTATTATTATATTCCTATTGTAGTCGCCTCGTTTGAATTTGTTAAGTAATGTAGGTCCAGATATTATATATTAATTGCCTGCTCAGACTTAGCGTTGTGTATGAACTTTGGGTAATTACTGATGTGCCATATTTTCCATTTGCCAGATAATCGCAGTTTCTGATGTGAGATCAAACTTTGTCCATAATTTTATGTGATCAGCTTGATTGCAATTAGCGTCGAGTTCCCTTTCATTGTCGACTTATGAATAAATTTCATTAATAACGCACTTATCTCACATAAAGCGGGATTAGTTGTCATCAAAATTTCTTTCCGTGATGCCATTTCGCCTTTGAATCATTAACTTGTGACTCTCGCTGATGAACGCTATTTTGGTGGGCTTCATTTCTGCTTCACTTCTTCGCCCCTTATTATTATTATTGATATTATTATTATGGTTGCTGCATCCTGTTACTCAGTGCAATACATAGGATTCCCTCGGTGTTCTCATGTGTGACATTGGTTTAGGGGTTGCTGTAAAAATGGCGAACGTATGTTAAATCCAGATCTTGATGGTTCTTATTTTTTTTACATTTTTATGATATTCATAATCTTCTTAAGGTTCACAGTTTATGTATTGGGAAGAATATTGTCTTCAATACTACGCTTAGGTAAGAAATAAGGGCTCAACTCGTGATTCTGGGAACTTTGTGGATCATGCAGTGTTGTACCAGGTCGAAATGGTTGGAGGATAACTTGCCGTGAAATTTCAAGCTTTTCATTTGTTCAGAATTGCATACATTGTTCTTTTGTAAATAAAGTTTGATACCTTGACTTGCAAACTTCCTTCCATTTCTGGACACGAAAACAGTAACCTTTTGCTATCGTCACCTTCCCTGGAGCTTATGTTTTTGGTTCGGTTTGTTCGGTTGCCTATGTTTCTGTTTCTACGCCTGTTTGGTAGCTGGAATGAATTTTAGGGAAATGAGCAAATGTTGGGAATCGTCACCTGGAAACAAATAGGAAAGTGCACCTTTGGAAAGAAGAGATGTGTGTGGATGGGGGGGGGGGGGGGGGGGGGGGGCCTTGGATGTACTCGTTGCCGTAATTTTGATTAACTTTGGTTTCAGGGTTTTCGCTTGAGAGAACGACTGAGGAGTAATAGTACTTTTATGAATGAAATAGATTGGTTTATGATTTTGGGGCAAGTGAATTTGTGGACCATGGTGTAATTATTTATGCTAACGTCGTTTCTATATTTTTTTTCAATTTTGTAAATTTGGTATTATGGTAAATTTTCATGACAGTCTATTACTGGGCATGATGTTTAAGGAAATATTATGAAAAGATAAATGCATTCTAGGGTTTTTTTAATTGGACACAGTATGCCGGAAGGTTACTTAGTGTTTTCTTAACACACACACACACACACACACACATATATATATACTATATATATATATATATATATATATATATATATATATATATATATATATAAAGTACAGTTACTTCGAAAGCCAAAGTATTAAATAAAATTTACGGTTTAGATACAATTAAACTTTAGGACTAATTTCTTTCATTCGGGTAGAGTCGTTCTCGAAGTATACGTAGATCTTTGACTGTGGACAATGTTTAGCGACAATATTCCCGGAGAAATGAAATAGAGGAATGTTGGTGGGCTGTGGAAGATAGTTCATTGTCAATTTAGAATGAAGATCTCGACATGTTTCCTTTACTCTCCAGTACATTTTTCATTCATTAAACATTTGTTTATTTTCTTTTGACTTCAGAACATCTGAAATAAAAAAGTAACCAAAGAATATGAACGAGAGTACTTTGTGCAGTGAATCTGTAAATACATTGACGATGGGCATCTTCACCCAAACATTAGCGACTCACAAGGGTGATTATTCCGCTGAAGAAAAAGAGGATTAACTTGTAATCAGATTCTGCATGATAGTTCAGGAGCCCTCCGCCAAGTCTAGACCAAACCAATCTCATTTTGGGAATAATGAGAAAACTACTTGCAGTACGAGTGATGCGCGCACCATGCAAGATTGTGAGAAAATGACATTTTATATTGTCAATCTCTCTCTCCCTCGTCCGGGTGTAGAATATTTTTTTCTTACCATTGTGATATTTGAAATTAGAATAAAAGGAAGACGTTGGGACAATACAGAAGACTTCACGAATGAGTCCAAGTGAGGGAAATTGACAATTGTATTCCGCCCTGATGCATCCAGAAAGTACGACCCCGTGGATCGCAACGATTTCTTGCCGGTTTGTCGACAGAATGGCAATACGATTTTAGATCCGAAAGGGAGATAGGCCGAGATAAAGGGAGTGTCTCCTTCCCACCCATTCCGCATAGCCTACTTGATTTAAATGATTCTGACTCTACTCAAGTCTCCTCTTTACTTCCTTCTGCGCTTTTAACTTTAATTCCTCCTTCTTCTCCTCCCGGTTTTGATGTCTGAATTCCCTCTGAAAATTATTAGTTTTTCTTTCTTGTTACGTTAGTCGGTCGGTTGGTATGTTTATTTAAAAGGTACACTCTTTTGTAGTGTTATTGCGACTCACTTTATCTCGTCATTTTTATTGACATTAGTTTTGATTAAAAACTACTAGTTTCTTTTGTTTAACTAACACTTACTTCTTGAGAACAGATGCGCGTTGATTCTAGTGCCAATGATGACTGTCTAACTATGAACTGGTAGATTCAGTAAGTGGTTGCTAAATTCTCCACTCGTCATCTCATGTTATCGAAACAGTTGCTTCGCGGGAAATTGAACCTTACATCAAACTTTTTAAAAAAAATTTCCTGAAACAAAAAGTCCTCTCCAGGCTTCTCCCTTAACTTTCTTAAAGAGTTGAACTATTATGTGGCAGGACGTAACAGCCAAAACAGGATGTCTGCCTCGGGAAGCGATTTTCGGAATTGTGGAAGGGAACGTTTTTTTGTAGGTACAGAGATTTTTTTTTTTTTTTTTTAAATGGGACAAGAACGCTGGTGGATGGATAATGGACAGGATTTGGTGTGGGAGGAAGTAGACAGAAGAGTCGGGGGAGGGAATAATACAGAAGGGAATTGGCAGGGGATGGTAGAGACGAAAATTAGGGTGGGGAATCGGACTTAGGAGAATGGAGACAGGGGATAGCAGAAAACTGAATGGGGTTGGTTGGGGAATGGTTGATATGAAAAAGGCGTGTGAGGGTTAGTTGATATTATGAGAGTAGTGCTCGGGGAAATTGCAGATGAGAGAATTGGTTGAGGGAATAGCAGGTGGGTGAAAGGACTGGATGGTGATCGCAGATGGGAGAATGAATTAGAGAATTGGAGAATGAGTTAAGGGTTTATAGATGAGAGAATGAGTTAGGGATCATAGATGAGAGAATGAATTAAAGAATTCTAGATAGGAGAATGAGTTAAGGAACTGTAGATGGGAGAATGAGCTTAAGGGGATTATAGGTGGGAGAATGGGTTAGGGGATTGTAGATGGGAGAATGAATTAGTGGGGCTTGTAGATGGGATAATGAGTTAAGGGATTAAAGATGGGAGAATGAGTCAAGGGGTTCATAGATGGGAGAATGAGTTAAGGGACTGTAGATAGGAGAGTGAGCTATAGGTGGGAGAATGAGTTAGGGAATTGTAGATGGGAGAATGATTCAGGGATTATAAATGAGAGAATGAGTTAGGGATTGTACTGGGAAGAATGAGTTAGGGAGTTGTAGATGGGAGAATGGGTTAGGGGATCGAAAATGGGAGAATAAGTAAAGGTACTGTAGATGGAAGAATGAGTTAGGGGATCATAGATGGTAGAATGAGTTAGGGGCTGTAGATGGGAGAATGAGTTAGAGGATTGTAGATGGGAGAATGGGTCAAGGATTATAGATGGGAGAATGAGTTTGGGGATAGTACATGGAGAAAGAGTTAGAGGATCATAGATGGGAGAATGAGTTAAAGGACTGTCGATGGGAGAATGAGTCAGGGATTATAGATGGGAGAATGAGTTTGGGATTGTACAAGGTTGAATGAGTTAGGGAATTATAGATGGGGGACTGGGTTAGGGGATCGAAAATGGGAGAATGAGTTAAGAGATTGTAGATGGGAGAGTAAATTATGGGCTTCTAGATGGAAGGCTTGAGTCAGGAGATTATAGATGGGAAAATGTGTTAGGGGATCGGAATGGGAGTGTTGGGGGCGGGGTGATAATGGTTAGGGAGATAATTAATAAGGGGGGAGTGGTTTCAGTGACAGTGAAAAGGAGAAAGGGGGGGCGGCGAGAGGACAGGAAGCCAAGTGGGCCGAAATTGCACGTGTTGATCCCGTGATCTTCAGAAATTGAAATTCATGAAAAATCGGCGGGGGTCTGCAGGTTAGAAAAGGCTAATTACTGGCAAATGGTTTTCTCTCCCCGTCCTTTGGTAATATTTGGATTATTTTAAAAACATCAAATACAACTTCAGGGTTTGCAGCTGTGTTTGACTTCGAGGAATTCCGATTTTGCGTTTCATCTGTGGATGGTGGTTGTGGCGATGCTGTCCGAGCTCATTATCAGGCGATAGTTGCTTGAGAGAGAGAGAGAGAGAGAGAGGGAGAGAGTGAGAGAGAAGAGAGAGAGAGAGAGAGAGAGAGCGCGCGTGCTTATTGGACGAAGTACACGAATATTAAACTAATATAATTTTATTGACTCATATATATATAATATATATATATATATATATATATATATATATATATATATATATATATGTATATAATATATTTTTTTTATTTATTTAAATGTTGATTTAAAAGAAACATAACGTATATTGTACTTTGTAATTATGACACTTATATTAAGGGAACACCGTAAAGTAACTGAGATAATAAGATAAAGTCGATTGAATAATGATGAAAAGGTGGGGATGCCTGAGGCTTCCCTTGCATTAACTCTCCTTGAATAGGACGTGATGTATCAACTGGGCTCGTGAGGGCGAGAGAAGAATCGGAAGAGCCACACCTATATCGGTAGAAATGACACGAAGGGAGGCTGAAGAACAGAGGAGATCTGTGGAAGTGAAAGGGCAGGGAAGACAGTTATGAAATGTCGCAGATGCCGTATTTCTTATGATGTTAAGGGTGATGAGGATGGTTTCGCTACTATAAGTTTTACCTAGGTATCTAAGCAGAAATGCCAGATTCTGTTTACAGTATTGTGCTTTGGAAAGAAATGTGATCCAATCTCCTCACCAGTCAACACAAATAGGCCATCCAGTTCGTGTCATGTCATGTGCACATCCAGTCTCGCGGAAACGGGAATCCTGTTGTTAAATCGTCGTGTTATTGATATTGGAGCGTAAGGATATCGTCCTTGCAACGATCTTTTTGCGCGAGCATGGAAACACGCTATGCTTGCGAAAACGCCTTCTTACCCCTACCGAAACTTGAGTGCTCCTCGGATGCTACTTAACGCGCTGTTTTCTAGGTGGCGCTGCTGCATCGTCAGTACATGTCATTGATGCCTAAGTTCAAGGGAAATGAAATTACAGCCAGTGTCTCATTCTCTAGTACCATATCATACACACATCTACACCATATATATATATATATATATATATATTATATATATATATATATATATATATATACACATACATATATATATATAGTATGTATTATATATGTATATATATATATATATATATATATATATATAATATATGATATATCTATATATATCATATATACATACTATATATATATATATATTATATATATATATATATATATATATATATATATATATATTTATATATATGTTGTGTACGAATGTTCACCAATATATAAAGGTGCTTTTGCAACACCGGAGTACTATAACTCAATTAAAGCTGGTAGGTAACTGCTCTGTGGTACTGTTTTTTGAATAATGTTTTTCCTTTTGATGAACAAAAACCAATGACAATGGTAGCAGTAATGAATATGGTTTGAAGGGTTGCAGAGAGTCCGTCAGCGGTACAGATTATAATGTAATTAAAGCCAGGAACCAACCCCACCTCCCAAAAAAAATAATTAAGGTTAACAAATATATACGTGGCTATTTCATAATTTTATAGTTATTTACGCTTAGTTATTATTGTATTTTTCGTTTTCAAACGCATGCTTAGAGAAAGCTTAAGAAAGCCAGAAGCAAGTATGATGTAAATCCGGCAGCATTGTCAAAAATAAGGATGGTATCGAAATCCAGGTACCCTTTTAATGAAAATAGGTCATTTTTCGTGGCTCCTGTCTTGCAACAAAGAATGTAGTGTGTGTTTTATCACAGTATATTTTCTCAATTTATAGTATTAATGTGCACACCTCGCCACCAATTTCTAGCAAAAGTACCCTCACAATCACACACCCTCTCTCGCTTTTTCCTGCTGATATTTGCGTAATATCTTAATCTATTTACTCAAACTATAGAACGTTTTCTTATGGGAGGCATTAGTCACATTCAGTAAGACCTTACATTATATTTGTTCCGTCGAAAGGCACCAATTCGGAGGATGACGATTACAATGGAAAGACGCGCAACAGATAAAACATTGGAGCGCATCAGTGGCATGGTCGGTATGGTGTTGGCGTGCCACCTCGTTGGCCGCGAGTTTAATTCTCGGGCATTCCTTTGAGGGGCCAGAGATCTGTATCTCTGGTGATAGAAGTTCACTCTCGACGTGGTTCGGAAGTCACGTAAAGCCGTTGGTCCCGTTGCTGAATAACCTCTGGTTCCATGCAACGTAAAAACACCATACAAACAAACAGATATAACATTGACCGGAACAAAAATTTGCTTGAATTTTCTGTCGGTGTTATTAAACCACAAACACTCGATCAAATAGATTATATACATAGTTGAATGTAATACTGTTTCGACGAATTGTTAATAATTAGTTTCGTCTATTGCTGTAATGCTTTAATTAGTTTGAAGCTGGAAATAGTTTTCATGCCTTCCTACACATTGCATTTTCTCTGGGGATATCAGAAATGGCTCTCACTTTTTGATGGGATTGTCAATCGATTCTGCGAATTCCATTGAGGGAATGGCTATAAATGGCTATTTCATTAAGTGTTCACGTCTATTTCTTCGTGGGTTAGGTGACAGTTTTAAAGGTGATGGGAACTTGGAATTAAAATCCCTTATGTAAATTTACACCCATGCTTTCTGACAGCTAGTCTGCCTACAGGGAGTAATTGGGTTCTTTTGATGTCCCATTGGATCTTACTATTAGTAGTCAATGCAACCTTGGCAGTGGACCTGAATCTAGACTTGCTCTGTCGGGGTTTTCGTTGCCTGTGACTTTGCAACTGTTATACTGCATACGGTAAATTACTTCATAAGTTAGATGTCAGAGGCTGGAGACTTTACCACATTCACAGGTTTTAAAGCGACTGGAGTTATTGGTAATGGCGATCCTGTTCATCGTGTTTAAAAGTGATGACGTGATTGTTGGTTAAGCACTCTTGGATAATAAACTGGTGTATACTGATGATGCTTCCCTTGTTGCAGTTAGTCGTTCCCCTTAAATGTAAAGCGATGTTGCACCAAGTCTAACAGTGATCTGAAACCGAGCAGCAGTTGTTGGCGTCATTGAGGTATGAGTCTGAAATCGTGAAAAAATAGGACATATTAATTAGACGATCTCCCACAGCATTCCCTCGCCATCATTCCTTTGCATGATTATCGCTCTCTGTAATATTCTGATTATAACACGGTATTTGGAGATACCTTCAGTTTCAACGCTTGTTTTAACAGCAGGTACATTTGTATTTGTTTTGTAAAGTAAACTCTCTCTCTCTCTCTCTCTCATACCAGTTCCTGTGAGACATGCATGTTGTATATAATATATATATAATATACAGATTTGTACATACATACATACATACATACAATTATGATACAAGTGTATACCAGCCTGTAAGAATGCGAGTGAGAGAAAGCCAGACACCAACCCTGCATGTTTATTTTTGTCCTAAGCTTGCGCCACATCATCAAAGGTCAACGAGTACCTGCATGCTTATTATTTAGAGGCAACGTGTGTTACCATGCACGACTGTCATTCCTTGAGAAAAAAAAAAAGTTCTGAATGTTAACGCTGTGTGAATCACTACTGATACTCGTAGAGAATCTACGGGACAGATAGACAAAAAGATTTTCATGTCACTAGCCGGTGCTAGAAAAATAGTCAAGTACTGTAATGTAGTTGTACTTACTTAAGATGGGAAAACAAGGGCAGTCTCTAGGAGAGGAGCAGATAAAATCAAAGAAAACACAGACGCAGACTAGCGAGAATTCGAGGCATAATGCTGGCTATGTTCAAGGGGTAAGAGAAAGAGAGCACTTTTCTCTGCCCGACTGCGGTGTTGCATAAAAGTGACGACCGTTGCTTCCCTAATGAAACACGCTTCCGTTTTTGTTGCGGACGCTACAGTAGCATAATGACGGAAAGAACGTCTCGTCATCTGGAAAAAATGTTGAGCTTCCCGAAGGCTCTGTGTTGAAGTATTCTTAAGTTTGTTTACTTACGTACATTGATATTCTCCATATATAAAGCGAGTATATGTAACTTACACACGTGTAATTTTATATATATTATATATATATATATATATATATTTATATATATATATAAATATATATATTAGACGTGTGTGTTATATGTACTTATGTATTATACACTGCCCGAGCATGTCATTGCGCTAGTGCGTTTGTATGTATTTGTGTGCCCGTAAATCCATGTATATATAGGCATTCCCTGTGAAAATACTTCTCTGTCAGCCTACCAGTTCATCCTGTTTGACCTATGTCCCCCATAATTCTGTGAAATGAATAATCCTTTTTATATGAACAGTCAAAGAATCCCATTACTCATAATCTGCAATTGCTGGTCACTTGGAAACATCTCTGTAGTCCGAAAACAAAGAAACGAGAGTCTTGACGTCAGACTTGTCTTCTACACAATGAAAGAACACTGTGCCACTTTTTTTTCTTGTTACTTTTTACATTTTTGTGTCAAGCAGGCATAAGAATGAATACATGATGTATGGATAGGTGGTGGGAGTATAATTTTTTTTATGTAGTCTCAGAGAGAGAGAGAGTTTCACTCTTGTGGAATGAGGATTATTTCCTCGAGGGTTTTTCGTTGGCAGTTATATGGTATGCATTTGAATGACTGATTATTCAGTATTTTATCTCTCTCTCTCTCTCTCTCTCTCTCTCTCTCTCTCTCTCTCTCTCTCAAACAGCTGCAACCCGCAACAGTTGACTACTAAACAAGTGCATGAATCGCTCATTAGAACGTGAATGCACCCGTTTCGTTCCCTATCGTCCAGTTCGGGATTGAACGCTGATCATTCGAGTGTCTCTCTGTGTGGGTGTGTGTCAGAGAGAGAGAGAGAGAGAGAGAGAGAGAGAGAGATAAGATGTAATGATAATTAATGACAAACCTTCATTTCTACCTGTTACAATGAGTATTCCAACCTAAAGTCAGTATATACATCATGTAAGGTTGATTCAGTCTTCATAAATAAGATTCTTCTGAACTTTAGTCGGGTAAACAAAATTTTTTCATGTGAAAGAGCATGGGAGAGAAAATATAAGGTTGTAATAATTCGCCTTAATCAAATTTTTTTTAATAATATACATACAGACACACACACACACACACACACACATATATATATATATATATATTATATATATATATTTATATATATATATATATCTATATATATATATGTATATATATTATAGTCTCAGTAATTGGGCGGCTACTTATCATTAAGCTATTATATATATATATATATATATATATATATATATATATATATATATATATATATATATATATATATATATATATATAAGCCAGCATAGATTTTAGTGGAAATTAATGTCAAATTTAGAGTGCAGTCGGGGAAAGAACAAATGGGTGAGACACAAATTTCATTCGGAAAGATCCATGTAGTCACACACACACACATACACACACACAAGTGATTTTGTTGAGGGGGCCGAGTTTTAAAGTAGATAGATCGACACATATTCACCAGAGAGAATGAGAGAGAGAGAGTGAGAGAGAGAGAGAAACAGAGAGAGAATCATTTTAAAGAAGGAGAGAAAGTTTGTATAACGGAAAATTCATTACACCATTATGTCAAATATGTATTCAGTAGTTGCAACTAGAGAACAAGCATACATACACGTTAGAGAGAGAGAGAGAGAGAGAGAGAGAGAGAGAGAGAGAGAGAGGAGGTCGTGGGCGTTTGGTATATCCCAAAATAGAAACGGTGAAAGCTCGTGACGTCATCGTAGCCCATTCTGAAAACCTGCCTGGAGTTCTCGTGGCTGCCGGTGCACGAGAATTGCTCATGCGTGCTTTTGCGTAGGTACGGAAATCAATAGCGGTTGCAAATAAGGGGGTAAGGTGGAGGAAGCAAAGAGGGTGAAAGGGGGGAGGGGAGGGTGAAATAAGCGTGCACAGAGGATTATGGTGACAAAGATGACTACCACCAATATCACTTGGCTGTTTGTTGGTTAGCCATGTTCCCAGAGGCATGATAATATGATCGGACGCTGATTGTCATTTGTTCCCGGCCGGAGGGAAATGGATGTAGCTGCTGGGTTGGAACCTAGGGATGCAGAAGGAGGAAAGAGTGGCCCTCTTTAAATTGATAGGCCTATCTTTTCTCCACTTCTCCTCGGACCTCTCGAGAGGGAAAATGGGACATCTGATGTATCATTACCAAAACTTTTTATTTTTTTCCCCCGGCCGCTCAAAGTCTTCGCACAAAATGAAGATTTGATACCCAGTGAATTTAGAGTTCATTTGATGAACGGACACTTGTTCGCTTTTTCCAATAAACTGAAAAATTAATACTTTCCCTTCATCATTCTTCGTCATCGACTGCTAGGTAGGGTTGGAGCGAAGAAATAGATTATTGTGATTTTTGTGTGTAGGGGGATTTTCTCTCTCTCCTTCTCTCTCTCTCTCTCTCTCGTAATTCAAGTACAATATCGAGTGAACGAATTCCTTCCTGAAAGAGTGTAGGTGGTTAAGAATGATTTTGGAAACTGTTCTGTGTATATATGGATGTGTGAATGACTGGTTTTTCTCTCTCTCTCTCTCTCTCACACACACACACACACACACACACTTTACTGGACATGGTAGTACTATAGGAGTAAACGTTAAAACCATGGAAGTTCTAGCATTGTATAAACCTCTTATCCTATTTGTCCATTTTTATGAAAACTTGTCAACAACTTAGAAAAGTCTGAGATTGAATTTTTTTTACTAGTTTTGTATTTGAAAAATAATTGAGTATATGCCAGGAGCAACAAAAGACTCGTACCATTTTCAGAGAAGAATAGGAAAATTCTTGCGCCACTCGTTGTCAGAAGGAAACAAGCAAAAATTGTGCCGAAGTCAATTTTTCTGTGTTGCGTATAATGCTGTATGAAGCTCTCAGCCACGGCCCATGCCAAACTTTAACCTAAAATAAAATTAAAACTACTGAGGCTAGATGGCTGCAATTTGGTATGTTTGATGATTGTGGAGCATGGATGATCAAGATACCAATTTGCAGCCCTCTTCCCTCAGTAGTTTTTAAGAATTGAGGGCGGAAAGAAAAAAGACAGACTACTGTGTCAATGTTTCAAAAGTTCTCCTGGTGTCTAAAGATAACATGAAGACTTGAATGCAAGTTATTGCCACGTGAAACTATGAAAAATTCCTCGCCCTCTGGTATCGGATGAGAATAAGAAGGCGCTCTTGCCACGTGGCTTTGGAAGAGAATGGAAAGTCTCTTGCCGTGTAAGAATATTCAGGCGACGACCGTGATGTTTGATACCAGACCCTACTCTTGTATGGTGTCTCCCACATCGCCAATGCAATGGGATGACTACCTACAGTTCCACTTGATGTCAAGAGAAAGTATGTAAGTCTCCCGTGGTACTTGTGCCTGAAGAGAACAGGAAGGGCCCCGGGCACTTTGGTGGCAGAAGAGAACGGGAAGAACCGAGCTCCCTCCACTTACGGTATCATATTTAAAAGGGAAGAAGCGCAGAACGAATTTCCTTAAGATCCTCAGCGTTCACTGGATGAGGATCTCATTCCACGGGTACGTGGGCTTGGTCGGAGAGGACGAGGCAGAAGACAAAGAGGAGAGAGAGGAGAGAGAGAGAGAGAGAGAGAGACAGAGCGAGAGCAGAGAGAGAGGAAGGAAGAGAGAGAGGCGAGGGCAGGAGAGAGAGAGAGAGAGAAAGAGAGGTGTGTGGGGGAGGGGGTGGGGAGAAGCTGTTGGTTGTCTGTTCCCAGATGAATATTATTGTTGGTTATCACCTTGGTTCGGCTCGGATGTTTTAATGTTAAATGCATTTTCATCCATGTACATTTTTTTTTTTTACTTTGAATGTATGTGCCCAATAAGTTTTCATTCTTTTAGGGGTTCTTAACGTCAAACAACTTTGATAATTTTGAAGACGGAAATTCTTAATTAGGAACACAATAGGATCATGATGGAGTTCCAAAGAGCCTATTATGTCGCTGCATAATAACATTAAAACTCTGTCCCCCCCACCCCCCACCCTTTTAATTTAAGGGTGGGAGGAGGGCCCTCAAGAAATTAATGATTGGATTGCTTCTCAATTTTTTGTTTCCGTACATTTTGGTTTGAATTTCAGCTCTTCCGAGTCAGATTTCCACCTTTCCAGTAGTGAAATGGCTTTGAATTCTACAACGACAGAATGAAGTTTTTTTATTTGTTATTGTTATCAAACTAGTTATTTTTACTCAATACATGATGCACAACAAAGCATACGGAAGTACAGAATTATTTCTCATAGTATTTACATACTATTTTACTCGTATACATTTAGGTAGACTACCTTACTCATATACATTTAGGTAGACATATGATTTAAAAATGTATTCCAATGAATATTCAGTTTTAATTACGCTTAAATTTTTAAAATTCGTTACTATGCCGTATTGTTTTATCATGCAAATTACTATTATAATATTGATAATGTAATGAAATTTGTGAATTCGTATCGTCATACTGATTGACCTCACAGTATATTTGTTATACAAATAACAACCAAATACATCTATTATATTTTACAGTTTTTTTTTTCTACGCTCCTCTAAGGTTTACGTAATCGAGGTGTGGTAAAGCCCATACAGTGTTTGGGGAGCATTAGTAGAGGTTTGCACCTGACGTCATGGTACTTGATACAATTACAGCTCTGTAATATGGAGTTATTTTCTACGCCATTTTTCTTTTCACTTCCTGCTGCAGCTATTTTTGCCTGGTGATTGGTATTTTTTACTTCTAAATGTGGACTGGACCGCTGATATCAGATCATGTCTACTGTGAGTATGAATAATATATATGTATGTGCATATAATATATATATATATATATATATATATATATATATATGTGTGTGTGTGTGTGTGTGTGTGTGTGTGTGTATGTATGTATGTATATATAGGTGTGTGTGTGTGTGTTGATTTATTGATATATTGATTGATTGATTGATTGATTGATTTATATGAAAAAAAAATCCCGGGATTGCCCAGGCTGAAAGGCATCTGTAAATGCCCAATAACTGTTCGTAATAATCGCATATTCGGATTAACACAATACTATTGGATACCTTGTAGGAATGGATCTTCGATGGGGGCCTGATATAATGAACTACAGAGACATTCTAATTATGAATAGTAAATCTGAAATTTTTTTTATAAGTTAATAAATGGCGTATAGGTAAGTCATGTTGTAAATATAAACACTTGCTTAACTGAAGTAGGATCGGTTTTTCTTTCTCTTGGAATTATTATTGAACATGTTATTAAACTTTTTAATTTATGATGTCTGGGAAAATCATAAAAACAATGAGTGGATATCGAATAATGGTAGGTCGAACCACACGTGAAAACTTGACAAAATACACAATTACCCCCAAATTGTTGGGGGTGGCTACGAAAAACGCAGTGTCTTTCACAGTTCCCCTTTAATCAGAGGGTTCCAACAAAGGCAGGAGATACGGGCTCGTAACCTAAATAAAAATATCGGTTACATGCGGATTTTGGTGGCCTGTCATCGTGGGCATTTTGCGCAAAGTTATAAAGGCTGTGGTCTCAGTCATCACAATATGCACGGATTCATGTAAAAATGCTGCGATCAGGATATTAATTGTATATGCGGACCATTATTCAGCTGGCTCGGCGCAGGAGTTGGGGAGGAGGAGACGGGATGTACAGGCATCTTCAGATGCGTTCGTAAGCGTTTTTCAGTATAGATCGTTGCATATCGTAGACAGTTTCATCTTTAAAAGAGTAGAACTGTCAAGTGTGCCCATTATTCTCTCTCTCTCTCTCTCTCTCTCTCTCTCTCTCATAATAATTGGTAGCTCGTGTTCTCTAGGCTGGGTACATAATACATAAATTGTAGTGTTAGCTGCTTTCAGTAATTTTTTACCAAATCAGTAATGAACTTTTAGTCTCATAGTAAAATGAACAAAAGTATTTTAAGCATTATGTATTATTTATACAATTTTCTGTTATTTTTTTAATGTTGCATTATGAGAAATTTCTCATTTAGTGGTTTATAATACACAGAAAGGGATATCAAGAATTGTTATTCCATAGTGCCATTTACGCTGAATAAAAATTCTGATCATTTACTTATATTTCATGCATGGAAAGTATTGCGGGTAGAAATTATGTGACGAAATTGAGGAGATAAATTGTAGAACTAATACACAGATCCACCACTGCACATATACTTATATATATATATATATATATATATATATATATATATATATATATATATATATATATGTGTGTGTGTGTGTGTGTGTGTGTGTGTGTGTGTGTGTGTGTGTGCGCGTACGTGTATGCGTATTCTATGTATATTATATTTTATATAATACAGTATGTATGTGTATTTTATATATAATATATATATATATATAATATATATATATATATATATATATATATATATATATATAGAAATGAGAGAAGAGAGAGAGAGAGAGAGAGAGAGAGAGAGAGAGAGCATGATATTAGCTCAGGAATTTCACTTTCTCGGGAGCTAGCATCGCTTTATGCGGCAGAGTCAGATACGCATGACCAAATGACCTCTCTCCATCCCTTGGTATTATTACAACAAACAGTTTGTTTGGGGTAATTACAGGAGTCGTGTCTTGGTTGCTGTGTGCGAAGGAGACGTGCATAAGCGATAAGATAATATTGATCTCTGGGATGGAGGTTTGTATACTGAGGGCGTTTAGACGCTTGAACATTTCAGAATCAATAGATTGCACAACAGTACGGCCACAGATTAACTTTTCATATATTGCTTTTGAAAACTTGAAACTCCTTTTGTTTCTTAAGAGTTATTTGTCACGTAGTTTGGATTTCCATAGGTTTCTAGGTATTGGAGCTAATAGCATTTACTGTATTATGGCGTCCTGTGATCGTCATATGAGACTTTCATTACAAATTTCCTTTTCACTGTCGTTGGAACTAAAATATTCTTTTTTTGTGAATTCAGTCACATTCTCTTACAAATTACTTTCTTGTGTAGCTTAGTTGTGTGTTATCGGCTTTATGATTGAACACAAAATGGGACAAGAGTCCTTAGCTCAACAACGACTGAAGAGAGAAATGGAACCCGCTGATTCACGTTTACTTGACACGTAAGATTGTATTTTTTCTGACGACACGTGGTTGATAGAGACGAGACTGGATTGAGGTGTCCAGGAAACAGCGTTTTAAAAAGGCGGCTTTCATACATTGCAGAGAATAAAATTTGTAAGGGGAGACTGTAATGTCAATTATTTATGCTTATTTATATAACTAATAAGTAAGTGACGCCTAGATATGTTTACAAAGCAAATACGGCATAGTTAATGAAAGGACAGTTAACAAAAAAGCAGAAAGAGGGTGGAAGTAAGATGAAAGGAGACATGGTGACGCATTTAGGAATGGAAATAAGAGATTCATTCCCAAAGAGTAAAGAATAGCTCGATAATACTTCCTCTCGTTCTTTCTCCCTCCTAAGAAGCGAAATTCTTTTTCCTTCGATTGAATGAATCGACACGGTACTCGACAACCTGACCCTGTTACACAGCTGGGAAAGATTCCCTGTCTAATGGATGTATAGCTCTCTTTCGAAGACATTGTGATTAGATTTCACCCGAGAGATAAAGTAGTAGTAGCAGTATTAGTATGGTATGGTCTCATGGATATGTGTGTATATATTATATTTACACTATATATATATATATATATATATATATATATATATATATATATATATATATATATATATAATATATACATCGAGCTACAAATGTCCTTTAATATCTAATTCGCTCTACCTTGGAATATACATATTTTCATATATGTTAACCAAAGGGGAATTTTTTAGTCGATAAGTAATTTGTCGGCTCACGGTCGCGAACCATCGAACCCAACAAATTCAGGACGCACAGTGAAGCCTAAACCACACCGCCACCGCAAGAGGCTATAAGTTTATACCGCCTCTCAACTACAAATACCTGTCGCTCTCAGGTGTACTCATATGATGGCTACGTGCGGACAAAAGCACTACAACGGTACCGAGGTCGAGGTGGGTTGATACCGACTCCAAAACAACGAACACCTGAGAGCGACCGGTATTTGTAGTTGAGTGGCGGCATTAACTTGCAGTGACAGTGTGGTTTAAGGCTTCACTGTGCGTCCTGAATTTGTTGGGTTTGATGGTTCGCGCCCGTGAGCCGACAAATTTCTTATCGACTAAAAAACTCCCCTTCTGTTAATATATGTGAAAATATATTATTTCCGAGGTAGAGCGAATTAGATATTAAAGGACATTTGTTGCTCGATTTATGTATATGAATCACGGTAATATGATTATGACTTACAATATCTATATATAGATATATTGTATTATAACCTTAAGCGTTTCCCCCCTAAGAGGTAACAGTGCCTTATTTGGTGGCAATTTACTTGTCTTCAGCAAGCCACCTTAGGATGAGAATCTATCGATACCATGGCTGCAATCCATTACTCTTGGCTAACCAATAAACAGGTACCCAATTCCGTCCTAATGGAATTTTTCTTGTTAAAGAAATTATGTATACGGTGTATCTTCCATGTTCTTGTGCCCGTATAGGGGGATAGTGCCGTCAGTGCACCTCACACGGTGACTGTAGTGATTACTTAAGGTTCTTTGCAGCATCTCTTCGGTCCCTAGCTGCGACCCCTTCATTCCTTTGATTGTACCTCCTTTCATATTCTCTTTCTTCCGGCTCGCCATCCTCTCCTCCTAAGTATTGTTTCATAGGTTTTCCTCCTGTTACGCCTTTCAAACCTTTCTACTCTCACATTCCCCTTTCAGCACTGAATGACCTCATAGGCCCAGCGCTTAGCCCTTGCCCTAAATTCTATATTTTATTCTATTCTATTCTAGATATTTTTGTTACATACATCAAGCAATACCGATGTACAGTCATTTCAGAAAAGTATACGAAATAACAAGGTAGTTAGTATTGAAGTAAACCAGCACTGCAGTAGAAGCTGAATTCTTTTAATCCTCAAATGTTCATAAAGCCGACAGTTTTCCTGATGAACTGACGAACGAGAGAAGGAAGAAGCATCGTCAGTTTTTGTTCCAGGAACACAACACTTATTCACAGTTGCTATGGCGACGGATGGCAAAATCGTTCCGTCTCTGACATCCGATCGCGTGTTATGTTTGTTCTGCGTGAGATGAACTGGCCTTGTGATATTAGTTACTGTTTGGACTCGTTGATGTGATGGTGTTATATGCCCTAATATGCTGCTTTTGTTGAGTGTCATTCAGAATTCTTACTTATGGGATATGTTTACGTTTTCTGCTTAAAATTCTCTCTCTCTCTCTCTTTCGTAAAATACAGTAGAACCTCATTCTGCCAACGGTGTTTATCGTCTTACACACCGTAGTATTTAAGATCGCGGAAGAGAAAAGATTTGGCAAATAAACCCCTCGAGTTGCCACACTGAAATCTCGTAATCAACTGTTAACAAACAGGCGTAATATTATGCTGTGAACTTATGATAGAATTTGTGAAAACATTCAGGCACTCAGTTTATCGTTTTAAAAGCAAGGACGATCTGTACTTCGCGTCGCCAAATAGAGAGAATCCTTGACGGGAAATGTCTGAGTGATTTTTAAATTCTGATATTTTCTGTCTCGAATAAGGAAGTTCAACGCTGATAAAGGCACACTGGATGCAGGCCACTAGGGAGGTTGAAGGATGGAACAGGAGGATATCGCAGGTTAGGCTAAGCTTAGAATGAAGAGAGAATGTGAAACAAGGGAAGTAAAGGAAAAATCAGTCCCATAAGAAGGTTTGAAGAAAGGTCAAGGTGATAGGGACGAGTCCCGTATGAACAGAAAAAGAAACAGGAATGTAGTTGCAGGTCAGTGGGTATTCCACTGAAGAAAAAAGCGGATAGTGTTAAAAGGTCAGTTAGAAGAGGATTTAAAAATGTAAAAGGGGAAAGGATAAAGGCCAGAAAAAAAGGGGGGAAAACGCAAAACAAGGGGAATTCGCAGGTAGAAAGAAGGAAGAAATCCCTAATGACATTCGGCAGAGATGCGACGTCTCTAACAACGTTTAGGGGTTGCTGGGGTGCGAGCGCCAAAGTGGCCTCAGCGTCGAAGGAGCCAAAATTGATCAAGAAGAGGAGTTCGGAAGGAAGGAAGGCGCTCCAGATTCGAGGCGGAATCTGGCGGGAAATTAAATTTGGGATGGACAAATAGGCCAGTTTTGAGTTGAGTGACGAAGGCCAATGTTGAGTAAGAGGCTCGTCTCGGTCGTGTTTCCTCATTTTCTTCCGAGTCACTATCGATAGTTGGACCTTAATAGGCTGGGTAGAATATTCTACATCTCTTGTTACCTACCACTGCTTTCGCTGTCATCTTTGTTCATGCATCGTTTATATGTGTGTGTGTGTGTATATATATATATATATATATATATATATATATATATATATATATATATATATATATATCATATAATATATATATATATGATTTTATATGTATCTATCAAGTTTGTCGTAAATTCCTGGATAATATTGAAAAAAATATTTTTAAAGGTATTTTTCGTTTTTTGACATGAAACTCCGAAAAATTGATGTTCATTTCATAAAATACCCTTTTTGGAATTATGTCCATTAATCTTATTTCTTTTTCTTTTTGCAGGTGAGATATCGGAGATCTGAACGATAAACACAGGGATCTCCATTTGCATTGCAGTGGTTCAGATGTGCCCGATAAGTATTGCGTGGGCTTATTTCGTTAACGTAGTCCTTCTGTTATTATTATTATTACTATTATTATTATTATTATTATTATTATTATTATTATTATTATTATTATTATACCAACGTATAATGTATCATAATATATTTTATGCAGTGCTGATAAATCTAAGAAATACAGAAATATTTAGGGCAAATTATATGCAAATGGCTAACATTTCACCGAACTGAGGAAGAATTAATATGGTTGATTCTCATTAGTATTTAGGAACAGCGATATCTAATAGTGGTCTCGTGAGTTTGAATTCAAACAAATACACAGGCTGAAATTCCTTTCGAAAGTATTATACAATAGTACGATCTCTATTGCTATACTCATGCCTATGGAATAATAACCAAAAGATTTGGTCGATCAAAGAGCAAAGTATAAAGAAGACTTATGAGTCAGATGGCAGTAGAGTATGAGAAATTATTTAATAAGGGAAATGACTGAAGTTCCTCATGCAGATGAGATAATGAATCTTTCGTACCAATAGTGAGAGATATTGACAGTGAGAATCCTGTGGATATCAAAACCTACTTGGAGAAAACTTTGAGACGGGAAGGGGTCTGTGGTGGTGAAAGCATCGGATAAACATGAGTGGTGGAATTTCACTGAACACTTTGTGGCACCTGCTTTTGGAGACGATGATAACCAAGACCTTAAAGATTATGGAAGGTTTCTTATATCATATATATATATATATATATATATATATATATATATATATATATATATATATATACTTACATACATGAGCTGACTAACCCAGCGCTGCCCGGGAAATATGTAAATGACAATTGATAAACTCTCTCTCTCTATCTCTTGTTAAGATAGTTGTTTCAATTGCATTGCCCATTATTTTTGACATTCCTCCCTCTCCTTTTTCTATTCACATCGTGGCTGAACTTGGATCTAAAGGGCACCTCGCTCCCCCTTCCTATTGAGACTGAATTTAGACTTAAAGGTCATCGGGAGTGTCACTATTCATTTCAGCGACTTCGGAAATTATGGTTTAGACCATCTGTCGTTTTCGATTATTTTACGTTTCACCCCCTTCACATCCTCGCCCCTTTTGGTGCCAGTGATGTCTTATTCTACAGCATTTTTTCCTAGATAGTAAGTCATGTGTATACCAAGTTTAGTTGAAATAGCTCTATGCATTTCAGAGTTATGCTGGAATGCATGCACACACACATACGTAAGTCCATTTATTATATGTTATTATTATATGTATATATATATATATATAATATATAGTATAATATATATATTATATATATATATATATATATATATATATGTGTGTGTGTGTGTGTGTATATATATATATATAAATATATAATATATATATATATATATATATATATATATATATATATATATATATATATATATATATATATATATATATATAGTATATATATATATATATATATATATATATATATATTCCTTGGCAATCCATACATATGAATTTCAGGATTTTGCTTAATTTCCATTTTATCAGTCGGAATGAGAATGAGCTGAGTAGGCTCACGAAATCTCCCTCACTCTTGTTCATCTTTTCGCCATAAAGGAGCCTATGCGGTCATAGCTACCTAAAACCGTACTGTCTGGCATATGAAAAAAAACGAATCTATTATGAGAACACAGAAGAAAAAAGCAGAGTTCCGTATTCTAGCGGAAAATAGGCAAAAAACTGATCAAGTAGGAACTCGTGTACATAGTATGTAGTTAATGGAGTTGAAGTCACAAAGCTCTTCATAATAACATCCAAAATGAGATGTGTAAATTAATGCAATTTATTTTGCTACTAATTTGAAAAAGGATCCAAACTATTGTTGGTGTTTTCAACTACTTAACGTATGAAAATAACGTATAAAAATACTCAATTCTTTCACCAAATTGTTATTGTTTTTTCATAATTTTTTTTCTTCAAATGGGGATTGCTCCAGATCTGCCCTTTGGAAAAGGCTTTTTGTTCATGGTCTTCCCCCATTTTTCAAGGATCCACCACAGACAGCTGACTGCTAGGTACTTACTCACTGCTAAGTTAAAGATAGATGCTCCGTAAGTAATGTAACGTGGCCAGAACTCCTCTCTCGAACCCAATCCTTGTCGGTTGTGAGGTGTTTACTGTGATGACCACTGGCTGTGACAACTGAGTCCCGACTCCCTGTCTTCGTCAGGACAGGGAAAAATCGCCGTTAGCCTTGGGGTATTACTTATCCTGTCTGAGGGAGACGATGTAAATAGGGAAGTGAATGTAGGAACTTTTCACGTTGTGGAAAAACAAGTTTGGAAAGGGAAGACGTTCAATTTTTCGAGTTAGCTTGATCAAAGTAAGAGAATGTGAGAGTGCGTTTGCATTTCAGCGTAAGCTGGAACTAATTGTTCTTTTGCAATTGAAATTAGCATGCAGTAAATTCTTTAGTTTAAAAATGCCGTGAAATTTATCGCGTAACTTCTCACGCAAACCAATCGTAAATTCACTTTTCTTTTCTTTTTTTTCTTTTACCTGGACTTTTTACCCAACTTGTTTCACATTGGGTTCATTTGACCAGTGAGGCCATGATTATATTTTATGGCAACATTTATAACTTTTTAGAGGGTCAGCATGTTTTATTTGTGAAATTTATAAATTTTCTTGACATACTTTTTCTTTTTAAAGATTCTTAGTTTGGTTTTTCACCTTTGTGTTTTCTTCGAGCAGTTTTTTTTATTTGGTTCAGATTCTAAATTGAATGCGAGTGTCTCTTGTGCAGTCGATGTCCAGCGACCCAAGAGCAGAATTTGGCTAAGATCTTTGAATTGGTTCATAAGGAAAGCTTTAATATGATGGATTTTTGTGCTCTGTAAAATTACTAACTTGTCTGTCTGTGAGTAAACAGAAGAGTTTTTTGCACCTTCATACATATCATTTCATTATGTAATAACAAATTGGTAAGCACTAAAGGATGGGAAATATACCATTATCAGTGTAGTACAGCCCAAGGCATCAGTGAAAAAAAAATTCAATTTATTTGTTTATTTATTTTTGGACAGTTGGCTGGATGTTAAGGGGGAAATATTGGAAAGAGACATATTTCAACGGCCGATAGGTCTACTTCTGAATAATGAGGTATCGATCTTCTCTGTTGTGGAAGGCCCAACTTTTACATCTTGTTTTGTTCCTAAATGCCAGAGAATATCTGCGAAAGAGTTCATTGTAACCTGTGATATTTTGTGTTGTAACAAAAACTTTTTTCCGGTTTTAAAAGTTCTGTTTTCTAAAGCGAGAGCGTTTTCCTTATTAGTTACATGACTGGTGACTGATCGTGATTCTTTCTTAGATTTCAAGTTGTGTATCCTTAAGAGCAAGTCTTTAATATTCAATTTCCTGATAGGAAGGTAGTGCCTATAGTACACTTCACGTGGTGCACTATAGGCATTACTTATGGGTCTTTGCAGTAGTGTCCTTCGGCCCATAGCTGCAGTCTCATTTATTCTTCTTACTGTACCTGCGTTCATATTCTCTTTCTTCCATATGACTTTCCACCCTCTCGAACAATTGCTTCATAGTGCAACATCGAGGTTTTCCTCCTGTTACACCTTTCAACCCTTCTTACTGTCAATTTCCGCTTCAGCTGAATGACCTCATAGGGCCCCAGCTCTTGGCGTTTGGCCTAAATTCCATATTCTATTAATATTCGGTTTAAATATATTTAAGACATGTTTTCAGTCTTTATCCTTATTGCTCTCTTTTTTTTCATAAGGGGACATAAATCGAACGCGTCTAAATTTATTCTTGCAAGGCGACACGAGAAGATAAAGAAATAACATAAAAAGGGATCCGGCATTTAGGTAGGTAAGACAAATCAGCTGTTGAAAAGATGTTAATGTCATGCTGATGTCCTAGCTAAATGAGTTTTGGTCTTAGGAGATACTCCCACTAACTCAATTATTCTTGCAGTGCTTTTGCCTCTTTCTATTCTGTTGCGTACAAAGACGGGTAAACTGATGATCTGACTCCTGGATTCTCCCTCTCCTTTGTATTTGTTTAATGGAATCCGGTGGGGGTTGGAGTTTGTAAGTAAACAGTGTGTTTAAACATTTGCGAGCATGGTGCTTGATTATGTATATATAAAGTGGGGGAATTTAACTGTTCTGACAGTTATGTTTTCAATATATCTAACGCCTTGGAGTAGTGAGTTTTCTTGCCATAAAACTGCAAATTTGGGGGGGGGGCATACCATGTGGCGGAATAAAAGCTAACAATAAAGCAAGCAAAGCTCCCTACAGTTACGTTAATCGTACCGAGTCTCAAAAAGACACTCAGTTACACTTTCCCCTCTACGTTACTTTATTCGACGGGACAATTGGTTCACCAACAGATACATACAGAAATTTCACACACTCGTACTAACCATCAATGACTGACTTCAGGGCGAGATGCTGTGCCGTCCGCTGGATACAGTTGTCGAGACACAACAACTGCTGAGAATCACAACAAAAAATAACCAACCGAGCACTACAACCATACAACAGCTCAACAACACAACAAATCACTGTGCAGACGAACACCAACAACATCAAAACAACAACCTTACAAGTCTGCACACATACACTCATAATAACACCAAGAAACCACAACAGCTCACCAACAACAACACAACAACTTACAACTACAACAACTCATACACAACCTAGCAGAAACTCACAAGCTCAACAACCTTCCAACACACAAGCACAACAACCTTCAAGCACCAGCACAAACAACCTTCAAACATACAATACCAATAACAACTCCAGAAAAACACAATACAACTGACCATCAGTACTATCCAAGACCACTGCCAAAAACGTCTGTCCACAACCCAAATATATTGCCCAACAAGCAGACCATCGTTAGCTATCCACCCACCACTTATACACTCTCTCTCTCTCGACAGCTCGCTCACTTATACTCTTCAGAAAAACACATACGCACTTACACACTAACATACAGCAACACCAAACAGGAACACGACGCACCAAACACACGAAAACACTTAAACTCTCAATTATTCCGACAATTACAAACAACCCAACGACGCTTTCCCTCAATCTCTCTCTCATGCAACCCTCGAAGAAGTTGTCAAATGCAACTACCACATTACTTCTCCATATTACCTCCCCCGTTACATATGACAACGTTTTTTTACACTCTCACAGCACCCACACTAAATTGCCTTTCGCAACACCCAAGGATGTTTGAAGACCCTCATTCACTCTTAGTTGCATTGCCATTTGCTTCTTCCAAGCCAATTTCTTCCAGATTCCCATTATCTCTCTCGCTACTGTTCTCCAAAGTCCCGTTCACTATCTTATCTGCCCGTTCTAACTCTTACCCGAATATCTCTGATAACTCTGCCAACAAATCACTCACCTCACTTATATTCCTGCCAAACTCCCGAAGAGATTCATACTGCCAACCACATCCTTACTACTTGATTCCCTTCCCGCTGAAATCTCACTAAACCCTGACAATTCAAACCCACACAGGCTAAAAATATCATCCATTCCCTCAGGCTTATCTGTATTACATGCTTTATCCATCATTTTTACCCAAACACTAACCCTTCTATCATACAGTCCTAGATTTTTCTTTTCATTCCCTTTCTTTACCTTCTTCGGCTTTCTTTCATACTCATCCAACACTAACTGCTGTTCCCCTAAATCCATTTGCTCACTGATGCTCAGCTCATATTTATTCACTTTCAACCACTCACTCTTTGCATTCTCCTGAACATACTGCCGCACACTAGAGGACCCACCCAACTGAATCCCCTTAACACCTAGTTTCCCGAATTCCTAGCCTGACTCATCCTCTTTTGCCTACACACACTTGCTACATGACCTTCCAAGCCACATTCAACACACTTTGCACACTGTTCTTTACACATCCTCGCATAATGTCCATTCTTTCTGCAATTACCACAAATCACATTCACACGGGTACCCCGACATCCACTCGCTATGTACCCTACTTGTCCACACCTGTAACATTTAATATCCTTATCTTTCTCACACTCACTCACTAAATGGCCCATTTGCCCACACCCGAAGCACGCTCCTAACACCTACCGACACTCCTTCTTGTGTCCTGGCTTCCCACATCTATAACACTTCTGTTCTCACTCACAGCTAACTGACCCTAACCTTCCGACACTTGCACTTCCATCTCTCTTAGGTTTCACCACCACACTTACATTACTTGCTCTAATGCTCATATCAACCAGTTGCTCTGCCATTTGCCTCGGCCCTTCTAAAACTGCCTCCCTATGGGTCTTAAACTCATGCATACCCTCATTTACTTTGGTCCTGACGCTGACACTTCTACTCTCTTTCATACACCTATCTAGCTCGTAATCCCTAGCTATCTCTAAAATATAATTCCACATTAACCTTTCATTCGTCCATCTCATTTTCTCCTTACGTTTCAGGTTTATAAACTCATACACACTCTCAGGCAGAGTCGCTAAAAACTTCCGCACTAACTCCTTACATTCACCATATCCTTGTCTCCAAACCTTTTTCCTAGCTATTGTTTCTAACCTGTACACATGCACTGACAACGGCTCACCAACATTCATTCTTGCCTCTTCAAAATCATGCTTTCTACTATATTTTATGCTACTCTTTATCCTCTTTGCCTGTTCCACAATCCTGGCTTTCAGACTCATACAGCACATTCATTACCCCATACATACTCAACAATAATCCCGTCAATAAGCTACCTAACTCTCTTGTTATCCCCATACTTAGCCACACAATACTTCTCCTACTCTGTAAAAAACGTCCCCTACATCCCTACTACCATATTCCTCATACTTCTCACATCAGGGTACCTCTCTCATATATACCGCCTTTTGCACTTCCTGCTCACTCTCACTTTCGCTACTTCCATTCTGACCTTTCTTACCCTCTTCTGAATGCAACGAATCTACTTCCATACTCATATCTATACTTTTAGTCATACCTTTCTTACCCCTCTTCTCCTACCAATTCCCACTTACCTGTATCTAAATCCCTCTCATCCTGCACCTTACTCTCAACTAGATTCTCATTTTCATTCATTCTCTTCTTATCTTGCCCTCCATCCTTACTAATCTTCTCCCCTTTAGCCATTTATTTACTCTCAACTCCCTTCTTACCCTTCTGCTCTGATCTATCCCTATCCTGTACCTTCTCTTTCTTCTCCTCATTTACTACAACCATATCACTTTCCTCACCCACACTTTAATCCACTGGTTCTTTCACTTTTATAATCTCTCCTAACCCGTCACAAGACCCAAGAGACCTACCTCCGACAGCTCCCTCTCCAAAATACCCCTTTATCATTTCCTTCACCATCTCTTGCACACTACTCATCATCGATCCCAACTTTTCATTCACCCTCTTTCAATTCCTCTTTCATTCCCTCTTCCACACTCTTCATCATTCCTCCAAACTGTTCTAACTCCCTCTTATACGTCTCACACTCAAGCCTCAGCCCCTCATTCTCCACTTCCATTGCTTTCCCAACTTCCCTCTCCAACCTCATCTCTTCCTTCAACCTCTCTACCTCACTCAATCTTTCCATCCTGACTTTTCCTACCACGCATACACACAATGCACCAAACGTCCCGTCTCTGCCATTCTAGCAGTCCCTGTTTGGGCGCTAAAAATACTGTGGTGGAATCAAAGCTAACAACAAAGCAAGCAAAGCTCCCCACAGTTATGTTAATCGTACTGGCTCTCAAAACGACCCTCAGCCACACTTTCCCCTCTACGTTACTTTTTTCGACAGGGCAATTGGTTCACCAATGATACATGCAGAAATTTCACACACTCGTACTAACCATCAATGACTGACTTCAGGGCGAGATGCTGTGCCGTCCGCTGGATACAGTTGTCGAGACACAACAACTGCTGAGAATCACAACAAAAAATAACCAACCGAGCACTACAACCAAACAACAACTCAACAACACAACGAATCACTGCGCAGATGAACACCAACAACATCAAAACAACAATCTTACAAGTCCACACACAACAACACCAAGAAATCGCAACAGTTCACCAACAACAACAACAACTCACAACTAAGACAACTCATACACAACTCAACAGAAGCTCACGAGCTCAAGAATCTTCCAATACACAATCACAACAACCTTCAAGCACCAGCACAACAACCTTCAAAGGTACAATACCAATAACAACTCCAGCAAAACATCATTACCATCCAAGACCGCTGCCAAAAACGTCTGTCTGGTACAGACAGACACCGATCCAAGACTGGCAGCAGACAACCGAAAATGATCGCTCAACAAGCAGACCATTGCTAACTATCTACCCCACCACTTACGGTCTCTCTCTCTCTCTCTCTCTCTCTCTCACACACACTCTTCAGAAAAACATATATGCATTTACACCCTACTATACAGCAACACCAAACACGAACACGACACATCAAACACACGAAAACACTTAAACTCTCAATTATTCCCGACAATTACAAACAACCTAACGACGCTCTCTCTCTCTCTCTCTCTCTCTCTCTCTCTCTCTCTCTCTCTCTCTCTCTAAGACGTTGTCAAATGCACCTACCATATCACTCTTCCATAACCGGTTACTGATCTGCCCCGAAGTAAAGGTATTTTGATCGTCATTTCTTTAGTCATGCGAAATTGATTTTTGTCATTAGTTTTTCATTGGGTCATAGAGTCAGCCTTCACATTTGGACCAACCTTGCTAAACTGTGCGGTGATGATGGACAAATTTTTTAGTATCGGTCCTGTTTTTATTTCTGAAGGACGACTAATCAAAAACTGGAAATGAAGCTTACCTTTTTGTAGTACAGATGGAAAAGACATTCGGTACTAGTCCAGAGTAGTGGGCATTTCAAAAAGATATAATCGTATTATTCCCTTTTGAGGATGATTCAGTGAGAAAAATGAAATACCAGTTGCCATTGAAATCGAAATCTGCTTGTCCACCTTTAAGTTGTATAATATCGAGGAAAACCTAATCCAATAAGAGACGCCATACCCTATCGCCAAGGGCTGGCTATCGGTGTTGAGGGAAAGAGAATGTTGCTTAAAATAGATTGTAACAAAAAATCGAGTAGGCGAAACTTCTAAGAAGGACTTTTAAATCTTTCAAAATGGGATTCATTGTACTGTAATGGAATAGTATTATTATGTTATTTTTTTTGTGAGGTAACATGTACTCGGGGAAATTGCTGGTAGACTTCACTGACAGTATGGGCTTTTGCTGAGGGTCCTCTCTCTCTCTCTCTCTCTCTCTCTCTCTCTCTCTCTCTCTCTCTCTCTTAGTTAACTGTTTGTGTTTCTTGCTTCGTTAATTCAATCAAGATTTATGAAGGGTGTCCAGGCCTTTCTTACTCCACCTCTCTCATTTTGTTATAGTGCCGAGAATATCTAAGTTTCTTAGTTTGAAAACTTTATATTTATATGGGAAATTTAGCATAGTGTTCGACGTGAAATGCAATTTCTCTCTCTCTCTCTCTCTCTCTCTCTCTCTCTCTCTCTCTCTCTCTCTCTCTCTCTCTCTTCCGGATAGTTTGCTCTTTTCCTTACTACTTTTACCCCAAAAGAAATAATGACCGAATACTAGGAAAACAAATAAATGAATGATTGGAAGTTAATAGGCATAAGAAGCCTTTTTCAAAATGTAACTACATAGCGTCTGGAAATAGTGGTTTAAACCGAGCTACCTTATGTTTTATGTTGCGATTATGTCACTTGTTGTTTAGGCAGTATTATTAGTATTGTGGTGGGTGACAGTGACCTTGCGACATCGTATCTTATCGGGTAATTGAAACAGAAGTGTTTGGTTTTGGATTCACATGATCCGTAGTCCTTTTGTTAATAAGAATTAATTGCATATCGCTTTATACAACAGTCTAACGAACTGCGTGATATGATCAGGACTCTCGTCTACATGCTTACGCCACTAAATATATATCAACTTTTCAACTGAGACGTTACACGATGGAGATCCGCTCTTCTGGTTTGGTGCTTAAAAGAAATACTTCCAAGTGCTGTTTTTTTTAACAGGAAGATTCATCAGTTTTAGTGTTCTGTAAAAAAAAAAAAAAAAAAAAAATGAGATGACTATTTGTCTGTCTATCCGCATTTTTTCTGTTCGGCCTCACATAAAAAAACTACTAAGGCTAGTCGGCTGCAAATTGGTATGTTGATTATTCACCATCAGTCATACCAAATTGCAGCCCACTAGCCTAAGTAGTTTTTATTTAATTTTATTTAATTTAAGGTTAAAGTTAGCCATGTTCGTGCGTCTGGTACCGCTATAGGTGCCAACAACACAGGATAACTCCCGGCCATGGCAGAAAGTTTAGTGGGCATGGGCCGCGGCGAGATACATGGCTATGGCTGAGCGTTTCATACAGTATTACATTCTGTACAAAAACTCGATTGTGCCGACTTCGGTGCATTTATTACATTTTTTTCTGAGGTCAGTATTATTTGTCACTTTTTGCTCGTAGATCAAGGGTTGCTTCATTTTAATCCTCCGTAAAGAGGTGGTTGCTTTATTAACGATTTTCAGTTGAGGTCGGTCGTCAAATTCCTTCCAAGGATTATTTTCAGTGAGGCCAGAATCTGGACATTCAAATTATCCTGAAAGTTACATTTTCCGTTGGAAATGAAGACCCGGTTTAGAGACGCTTCCAGGTTCTGGTGTCAGTTTAGATGAAGGGTCATTTCATATTGGCTCCACTGCTTGTGTTAACATGTACGGTTGTAACTGAAACGAAAATGCAATTTACGCCCGAAATTAGTGGCGTCAATTTGCGCGATAATGTACCTAGTTAATAGCATAAAACTCTTTAGGCAATATTTCGTATTATTAGTTATATGAACATCTATTATGCAAGGCTGTTGACGGGATTATATTAGCTTGCAGTAATCAACGGTGCTTTGTTAAATTTGAGGTCGGGAATGTTTAATTAATAATAATTCTTCTGAGTAAATAAATAGTTAAATTGATATAGGTTAAATTTTACCCATTGAATGATATTGCAAGTCAGATATTTCTATGTTTGTCGGGGTAGCACACACACACACATTATATGTATATATGTATGAATGCATAAAACCTCGCTTCCTTTTTTTTTTCCTGTGTTGGTCATCTTTCTTTATCTCTTTCTCTACTTGTCAATTTGTCTGTCTGTCTGGAACTCGTTTTGCTCTCCATGGTTACTTTTGAACGTTCGTATGCTTTGATGCAGAGAGAGAGAGAGAGAGAGAGAGAGAGAGAGAGAGAGAGAGAGAGAGAGAGAGAGAGAGAGAGAGAGAGGTTTTTATATTAAAATTGTAAACATCAAGTACATTCTTAAGATGCCCTTGATTTTGTTTTTCAGTATGAGAGAGTTTGATTGCATATCTTTTCCGATTCTTTGGGCAACTCAAATCATAGTTCTGTGTTACAAAATAATTCATAATTCTTTTCAGTCTTATACGTATTTCCGGACTATACCTACCACCACGTAATACTTCTGTGATGTTCAGTACCACAGCATTCTTTAAGTTTTATCCTCGTGTGAACAAATTTCAGATGATCTTTCTAATTTTGCAGTTCAATTGTTTGAACTTCATTATTTCAGATTTGGTACTGATGCTTTTTTTGTTGAGCAGCCTGACGTGAGCCCCACTATATAAATTGTTCTTTACCTTATTTTCTTGTCATATATTTTAAAGTTATGGATTATTTGCTCTTTTGATCTCTCGTAGTGTTTTCTTTACTTCTCAATTTACTTTTCTGTAATGGGCAGTTTTCCTTATGGGGACACATTGACTCACAGCATTCTGCTCGTCTAGCTAGGGTTGCAGCCTGGCTTAATAATTAATTGATAGAGTTATGAGTTGCGTGTAATTCTGTTGGCTTTCTATGGATAATGTTGGGTTATATATGGTTTCTGAATCTCTAGGGTGAAATAGTTTTAAGTATAGTTTCTCCATTTTATCACAAAATACGCGACACGTTGGGCAATGTAAGAATATGGGCAAGTCAAGATGCTAGCCATAGGGCGTGATTTAATGGGGGGTCTACACTATGACTTCATTTTACATTTCTATATTACGTGCTAATAATAACTGACAATAATTTATATTTTTTATCAAGCTCAAAATTACTAAAATCTTATGAATTGACACATTCAACTGACGCAGCATTATTCATTCCAGTCAAATTTGTATAACACGAATATATATTACGGCCAATTACACAAGTTACAAACATACGTATTTGGGTAATGGTTCTTCTCATGATCTAAAAAACCTTTCCTGCTTCAGTACCACTGGCAGAGCTTGTTTTTAATACTATTGTTGATGTCCATCCCCTTTCCAGACTGTAACCATTTTCTGTACTATGAACTCTCATCATATTAAATGTTTGTCTCCTGTGAATCTGGAAAGGCCAGAGACAGATTCCAGATTGCGAAGTGGGCCTGGGTGTCGGACTCTTGTCAAAATTTTCACTTGTTATAACTATCTTGGTCCCCCAGTGTTATTAAGCTTTTACGCCAAGCTTCTCGTACCTGTGGTCATTATTTCCTTTCTTTTCTTTGTTTCTTATCCATTTCACACCATTCGCTTCCCGTGTACACCCTCCATTCTTCTTGGCATCCTGCTGGAGTGACATATCACTTTAAAGATGCTGAACACTTGAACTTCCACATCTGTTATACCCTAAAGCTCCCTCTGCCTTTTTAATCCATCTCCCTCAGTCACAGCTCTCTATTTCATTTCCTTATTTCCTTTTCCTCGTCCATTTTCACCCATTGCATTCCAAATCCCCAAATCTTTTCATTTTGCATTCCATCTACTTTTCATCTCTTATCCCCCGCCTCAATAATCTTTTCTAGTCGAAAGAGAGAGAGGGGGGGAGGGGCGTTAGTTAAAGAAAGTGAACGCTGAGTGGGTGATGCAATTTGCCCTGGTCTAAAGAAGATGTCTTTGTTAATTATAAAATGATTGTGTTTTTTTCTGTTCATTTTATTTTCAATAAATTTTTTCGTTGGCCACTTTAACTTCGTTCCGTGATTCTTATTTGAATGTGTAATGAAAAACAAAGGTCTAGAACCTCTAATGTTCCCTTTTCCCTCTGTTTAGCTGCCATTCTCTTCAGTACTTGTTGGACGTAGTAGACATCTTGAAATTCTCTGCAGTAGACAACCTCTCGAGATAAGATAGTCAGCCTGAATTCGTTTTACACTAAGTTATGTAGCTGAATTTCTCCAAAAGCTAACAAGCTTTTGAGATACATTTACATTTTATGATCTAAAGAGTATGAAAACAGATCATGAAGCAGCTGCACAAGTTACAGACCTGCGAGTCATAGGTAATACTTCAAGGTTTTTTGCGATCTGCTGCAATGTATTCCATCTTCTATATAATACGATGTTTCTGTCGTTTTAAAGGTACTAATTCTTCCATAAGACTTTCTCTTTAGTAGTTTAACTTAGATTTGTTTGATAAATGAAGCTTTTTGATCCATAGTTATATCTTTTGTATTTTTGGTGGAAAGGTGATTATTTTTCTGATCCCTGATATTAAACCTCTTAGACGATCTGAAATATTGACATGTTGGCCGATAGCCTAAAGATACACATTCAGCGCTATAAAACTTTCTTCATGCAAATACTTTATTGACGAAGCTCGCTCTTGAATAATTCAGTTGGACGAAGTTCTCTACAGTTAATGTCACTTTACTGTAATTTGACCTCCTTCCAACGGTAACAGTAGAGACAGTTCAGCGGTGTTACTTATTTTCCTCCAGTATGTCTACGTCACTAAAAAAACGGATTGCTTGAAAATGTGAACCTTCAGTCTTACTCACTGTTGATACTGTGGCCTTCTAAACTTAAGTGTTTATTTATTTTTTGTAAATCATTGGAGGGTTGTGCTGCAGGCAATCTGATAACTCCTCTCGTTCTAACCTGTGCCTTCTCCTACGATAATTCAGCGGAGGTAGTTGAGTGCTCCCCTAAGGATGATGAAGCCTTCTGTTGCTTTGTAATTTGTTTAACGAAAAAGTGCTTCAGTTGCTTGCAGCATTAACCTTGTATATAAATACAACATATTGTCATCTTGGAAGCTTGGCAATCCCGGGCCTTTTCTTTGACGTCCAGGAGTGCGCTCATATCATAAGGTTTTCTTCCTCTCTTATGGCGCGTGAGGGAGGATCTTATGCCAATGGTTAGGTCGTGATCCATCCGTTTCAAAGACTTTCTTTTGATGGCGTCTGACACGGCGTATTGATCAACTTGAAATTTGACTACTTTTAGTAAACAAATTCCAAATGGCGTTTCTTACCACTTATTACTTTTATGTACATTGAATCATTTTCCTTCTCATGATGCATCTCTGCATCAAGAATGTACTATCATTCTTAGGCAACTTAAGTTTTCCTATCGTCCGGGACTTCTAAAGGTTTGCAAATTGTCAGAATGAATCAATTCTCTCTTGACTTGTTAATAGATAAATCAGACTGGTGGCTCTCATAGAATAATTGATGGCGATGTGCGAAGGGAATAGGTTGCGGTAAAAGGAATCAGTTCCGAAAGTGGTAAAGGTGATATCCTGGAGAAAGAGAAATTTTATCAGAAATTGGAAGGATGAGAGAGAGAGAGAGAGAGAGAGAGAGAGAGAGAGAGAGAGAGAGAGAGAGAAACTATTGGTGTGCATGGTGAACGCCTTGGTAGAACACAGCGCTTGTTGGCCTATGTATCGTATGGGAGAGTGCAAGCTCCCCGGGTCAAAAATGCTATTAAGAATTTTCATGGGCTATTATTCGTCTTTGCAGGGGCTTAAGCTTTACACAAATAACTGCAAGAATCACCAAATGAAGTCATTTCATTTCAAGCTTATTGGTCAATGGCTTAAACGTTCCTTATATTCTTTAAATCATGGATTTGTAATTACGTACGTAGTTGCGATTTCTTGTCATATATTTATCTTGCAATATCTAAGGTGCTGAATTTATAGCCAGTCTTTTAAAAACTACCGAGTTAAAATTCAAAAGTAACCTTGACTGGTCGTGTTTTCAAATATTAACTGTATTTCGCTGACTCACAATTCTCCCGTCTTACTTCGAAGGGCTAACAGTGAACATGTTTATATCTCTAACACACACACACACACACACGCACAGAGAGAGAGAGAGAGAGAGAGAGAGAGAGAGAGAGAGAGAGAGAGAGAGAGAGACTTTGATGGTGGAACAACCCCTCTTGTCGCTCCCTTTGGGAGAACAGGAGATGCCAGATCCCATTGATGATATAGGGTCTTGTTTGACCACACCCTTTGGCACTAAGAGAAGAGGATCTCAAAGTCCCTTTAACCACCCCCCCAACACCCCCCAA
Source organism: Macrobrachium nipponense (assembly GCF_015104395.2). Classification (NCBI taxonomy): domain Eukaryota; kingdom Metazoa; phylum Arthropoda; class Malacostraca; order Decapoda; family Palaemonidae; genus Macrobrachium; species Macrobrachium nipponense. Next base: position 139,602,336 of record NC_087200.1, on the reverse strand, counting down.
CCCCCACGTCCTATAACCCCCATTTTTTAACAGGGCACGTATCTTTAGCTCTTTGTATAGCAATTCAAGCTTATCGCGGCTTTTATACAGACTACGTGTGTAACTTTTATTTCCTTATATTTTTCTAGATAATTCGGTTACTTTTAAAGCCCTAATATACGAAACTGATTGCTCTAAAAAGTTGTTTATCGGTAAAGTTTATTCATAGAAATTCTCCTCTCTCTCTCTCTCTCTCTCTCTCTCTCTCTCTCTCTCTCATGTGTATATGTATTTGTGTAATTATACATACATATATACACATAAATATACACATACAGTAACTCAGACTCATACGTGAGTTACTGGTTCTTCATTTGCGTCTTGTCCGACCATTCTTATTGGATTTTCCATGGCGTTTTATTCTTACCGTTTTCCAGCCGTCCTTTCATGAATACATTAAGCTTTTGCAATTGCATTAGTTACCCGAGTTCTGCATTTTGCAACGCCTGTATGTGAAAGAGATCGGTGTAACTTTGTTTCACTGGGATCTTCCTTTTGGGTTGTTGCAGAATTCCTCTTTCCGGGAAGATGGTTCAAATTGAAATATTTTCTCTCGATCGAGTTCCCTTTTCTCTTGGCATTAAGCATTTGTTTTGTTTGCTTGATTGTTTAATTGCACCTTTTTCGGTTACTGCAATTTTTATTTGAGAACGTCGTTTTGTACTATTTCCTTTGAGCATGATGTTTGCAATATATATATAATATATAATATATATATATATATATATATTATATATATATATATATGTGTGTGTGTGCGCGTGAGTTTGTAAAATGCGCGCTTGCGAGCGCGTGTGTGTATGTATAAAAGTTTGTGTACGAAAATGCGCCAGTTATTTCCATTGTAAGATATTTTCTAATTATCGAGGTACTGTTGAAGTCTCTAGTGAGTAGGTATAGGAAAGCTTAGGTTTAATTTCGAAGACATTACAGCTAATCTTAGTGTGTGTCCACACTACAGTTTTGTTTTAAGGGTGGGTTACCTCGCGGTGTATTCTTATCTTTTTATAATTCGCGACGACACCTACAGTAAAAAACGCTCTTCAACATGTGCGTGTGATCATTGTCACTTACGATCACCCGAGTCATTTCCTTACCTGGAAAATAGTTGTATGGGTTCCTTGAGTACGATGAATCTCTCGCAGCAAAGTAACCTGCTGTACATCTGCTATCTGCACTGCCCATCATTTGAAATGCTCGCCTCACTTTCTCACTTATGCCGCAATGCCAAAATGGAAAACGTGAGGCAAGCATTTCAAGTAACGGGCTGTGCAGATAGCAGATCAGACGTATAGTAGGCCAAGATCTAAATAAACTATCTAGATCTTGCAGCAGGCTTCTTTGATGCAAAAGATATATCGTCATCATTGTGTGTGTGTGTGTGTGTGTGTGCGTGTGTAAGGGTAAGAGTAGTAGGTGTCATAAGGGAAAAAGTGAGGCAAGCATTTCAACTAATGGGCAATGCAGGTAGCAGATGTACAGCAAGTTACTTTAATTCAAGAGACTCATCGTCATCATTATATATATATATATATATATATATATATATATATATATATATATATATATATATATATAATTGTGTGCCACGCGGTTGTTGGGTCTGAGTTCTAAGCTTTATAGTGATTTAACTAAATCAATGACTTGGCTCAATTTAAATGCCTGTGCAACAGGACAACTAATCAATGACTACGATAGACCTACAGAAGGGCACCGAACAGAATAGTAGGTATTGCAGTGAAAAGGATACTAGGCTACCAAATTGGTTCAAAGAAACACTATTCGTCCTCTAAAATAAAGTATAATTTCACTAAAAATGCTAAGATTTTACCGGGGTCACTGTAGAACCCGTGGTACTGTCTGCTACATTAAGGGTTACAGTGACTAACTAGTGTCACACAAGGTATGAATTGATGTAACTAAAATAACTAGAAGTAGCTTCTAAAATTTACACATTTAAGAGTAAGTGGGATTTCCTTCGACGGATCTGACAGAGTAGCAACACCGTTGCTTGACCCACAGGTAGATACAACAGCACAGCAGGTAAATCTGCAAGACGAAGATGTAATTACTGAGGGTAAGATGTTGCAAGAATTTACTTTACTAGTGGCATAAGCGCAAAACCAAAACTTGACGAAATTCGCACTGTGTTTCAAGCAGATATTTACTCGAAATGCTTGCTACCAAATACAACAAATCATGAATCAAGAATACAACTGTATCTCTTCACTTTGTAACACGAATATTTATATCACTACAATAAAAGGTCACTGTTCATCACTGGAATGGAATTGAGAGACAAAATTCAAATGTGGACTGACGATCCTTAACACCAAGAATGTAATTTAATGCTTAGAGTAGGTAGGTTCTGAAGTTTTTCATTATTATAGTACATTTTCCTCCCCTATGTCTCTCTACGTTCCCATAATTATGAATGTGTCTTATGTAATCGATGGCACAAATTTAATGAGGAATTGAATGTAAGCGTTCTGCATAACTTTGGTGCATCATTGGCTCTTGTGCAAGACATGAATAACTGGTCATTATATCCAGTATCGATCTGATACTTTCTGGGTAGTGCTTGGTGTATGTTGTGGTAATTAGCTCTGTATTTGTAAGCCGATACCTACGGAATCTGGGGACTGCTGCTATGATTGGTCATTTTGTGTTTGTTACGGTAATTTTTGTTAGAGGAGTTTGAAAACATTCCTAGAATTAGGAATAGTGATTATAATAAATAAATGTCTGTACTTAAGGAAATTACAGTGAATAACTGCAGCCATAACCGAAAGAAATACTGGAAACGTGGGCTGAAGAAGCTAATTTTTGGGAAAGGGAACTTCATCCCCATGTGAAGAGGCACGAGTAAATACTGCTTGGATTGTTAGACTCTTGTCTTTTCTTTCTTTATATATTGTCCATACTTAAATGGAGGTACATTCTTATGAAGAAAGGGCATTTGAGTCTAGAAACTTCAATTGCAGAATAATTTAAGAATAATTTTGAGGGTAAACTGCAGGTTTGACACACTCCTGCTCTTGACCATATGGAGATCTCGCATGTTTATAGGCTGTGACGATTTCAATGATTGGAAAATTTCCAATTCAGTTAGCAGGCTTTTCTTAAAACAGAAACTGTAAATTTAGGCATTTTGAGACTTGACTGAATAACTCCTCTACAAAGGTCTAGAATAAAATAATATTTGCTCACAGAATACGCTGAAAGTAGTTTGGGTCTCGATGCAACTGTTATAAGGAATCTGTTAGAAATGTTTGAATACGTCAGTTAAGAGACAGAGGGTGATAGCATGAGCAACCAATAGGGAAAACCCCATCTTGCAAAGAATGTAGACTTGTGGTAAGATACGATAGAGGTAATACGTATATGTAGCCAAAGTCTCTCCCCACATCCCGTAAAGATTGCGAGGATTTAGACTTTTGCAAGTTTAGCAATATATTTTTGAAGTGAAGTTTACAGAGGGATTTTCTGAGAAATTTTAGAACTTAAAGAAGAAGCATTCATCGCAATTGTAGTTATTTGTAGGAAAGAGGAAGATTAAATGATAAGGAGGCCAACAAGACGGGTACAGACAATAGTTGCATCCAAGAATAGAAGAGAATCTCGAAGTGGACTCGCGCCAGATATAACTTTCTGAGGCTTCATTGTGTCACCCACCAACCACCACCGAGAGCTTCCAGGTATTTTTCTTGCCCTCTTTATTCTTCTCGCAATGAGTGGGCATTTACTTTACTAATGGCTGTCCTTTTGTTGGCTGCATTCTGTAGAAAAGCATTTGTCGTGTGCTGTTATTCCTTTTAGGAACCAAGAGTTGATTATTACATAATTGTTAGTAACGCCATTGCTCTGACTGACATGTCAGAGACACGGCCTCTGGTGAACTGGACTGGCGAGGTAGGGAAAGGGGACAAATTTAAGTGACTCTTCGTTCAAGTAAATTTGGGACATAAATTCGAGGTTTCATGACATCATTCCTCCTGTGCGTGATATTGAGAGCCCATTTTTAACCATCTCCAACTTCTCTGTCGTTTCCAGCATATTACCAGTCGTTAATAATAATATCACTCTCGGTCGCTCGTGCTTCCGAAACTTTCTTCCTGGCCTTTCTTCGAAATTCACAATCAGTGATATGGTTTCAGGGACTTAGCAAGTTCTCCCTTCCACCCATGTCAGGAGTATATTATTTAATGCAAGTTTATTACCGTGTTGAAAATACCGTGTTAAAATTTTGAAGGGATATAGTAATTATACTTTTCTTATAGTTGTAAGTTTTAGTGCTTCTAAGCTTGAAGATCATCGCAACATTCCAACCTTTTGTGAATGCTTGATGCCCTAATCTTTCAGAACTTTATATTACTGACGTTTTTGTATTCAGGCTTATTCTACTGAATACCTTCAACGCACTGAGGTGATCCTGTTCAATCCGGTTTCCACACACTTAAAAGCCAGCGGTCTAAACATCTGGAGAAATATTTCTCAGCCTCTTCGATTTCCCTGTGGCGCCTCAGAATTTCTGGGCGACTGTCATTCGTATCTTAGATTACTCGCTTCACTGACTGTTTATTTCCTTCAGCTGACTAGCTTTGGAACTCTTTTTCTGCTTCTTTTTCTTTAATCTTGTAAGCATCCTTTAAAAGTTAGAAAGATTCATCGCTTCGTCCTTTCATATGTAAACCCCGCCCTTCTTTCTGATCCTCTATCTTCCTTGAATAGGGTCCAGGCTAGGGTTTCCAATCCCATTGCTCTTGGCACTTGAAAAAGAAATTGGATGTCGAAAAGTTTCGTAAATAGTATATATTTTTAAGAAAAGTTTATCAAGTCAAATTACGCTCGTTTATCTATTCTAATTGCACTCGTAATCAGTTTCACTGTTTTTCTGTATTCTTGTAATATCTGTAACCGTTGCAGATTTTTTAATTATTAAAATCTACTTTTCCACTATTTTTTTTCTTACGTGTAAATGATCAAGTTATTACACAGATGCGTATACTTGTGTGTGTGTGTGTGTTTATTATATATATATAATAATAATATAATTATATATATATATATATATATATGATATATATATATATATTATATATATATATATATATATATATATATATATTGCTCAGATATTAAGTCATGAATACCCCTTAGTATCGAATTCACTTTACCATGGATGTAACTTACGCCTAGAAGGCATTATATATGATAAGTGCATCTGCCGCTGCTCTTAGCAGATGCACTTCTCTTACATAATTTCCTTTGGATGTATGTTATACCTAGGGTAAAGGTTATTCGATATTAATGGCTAATTATGGCTTATCATTTTAGAGTATAAAAAAGACTGCTTTGAATTAGTGACAGAACTATGATAAACATTTGCTTATGTCTCTGGGTATGCATATTTAGTTTATAAGAGTCGTGGATATAAGTTTGTACCATATTTCTAAATGTGTGTGGAGATACATGGAAATGCAGATGTAATGTGTAGTATATGTGTAATTCATCATCATCTATCATCACCAAAATTATCATCATCAGCTTTTCCAATTTAATCTTCAGTGTAAGTTGGAGATGAAGATCTCAGAGATGTCGGCGCCAAATTAAAACGCGCGAACGACGTATCACTGTTATCGTTTGTATCGAATTTTTGTGGGAAACGGATTTGCTCATGTTTTTTTAATATGATTTCTAGAACAGTTTTTTCTTTCGGTCCTTTTTTATGGTGAATCCGGTTTGAATCCTTATCAGTTGATTGAGGAGGAAAATTCCTGTGGCCAGCAAATTTATTTCAACTTTGAATACGGAAGTAGCAGGACAAAACTAACTTGTTTAAAATGATTTCAACTTTGAACCTAGCGAGGTGATTAACATTGTCCCTACGAGAAAAGAGGCATTTAAAAACGTGATATATATATGATAATGCAACAGGATGAAGGAATTAAGAACGGTCAGCTGAGAGAGGGGAAAGTCTTTTCATACCGAAGGGGGAAAGACGGATAAACGTAGGAAGAGCAAAAAGCAATGGCCCATCAAATTCGAGAGGGATGGAGGAGATGAGGAGCCATGGAACGGATTGAAATAATTGTGGAGGATGGCGTTTAATGAAGACATTTCAGTTTTATGTGCCTTTCATATGAAGCGCCATAAAGGGCCGTGTTGTACACTCTGTGAGATTGATTTCAAGGGGAAGCGCAAGAATTGGTCAACTTGAACCAAGCATGCGAGGCCGGGGCGGTTTGGGGGGGGGGTGTAAGAGGGCTGGGTGGGGGAAGGGAAGAGGATAATTTAATTAGCCTCGTAAGACAGATACATGCTGCAGGCATCATTAATTAAGCAGTAACATAACATCTCTCTCTCTCTCTCTCTCTCTCTCTTGTATGTAATGAATTGTTTGTTTATATATCAAGAGGTTATCACTAAAGACTAGAATTCTGCGACAATGGGTAAATGTTAGCGTAATTTTACTTCGATGACAGAGCGACAACGGCAGATATAGAATAGAAAAAGAAAATTCGAAACCATTACTAACTAACGAAAGAACAGCTTAGATTTGCCGGAGCTGTTTTGAGAATTCACAACTACGTGAGAACGTGAGGGTTTATGAAATATCCATCAAATATGGACAATTATGGTAGAATAAGCCTTTATATGTTGTAATTCGTTCATGATTGCCAAATTATTTGTGTCAAATTATTTGATAGTCGGAAATCAACTCGACCAAGTTCCCTAAAGTTTAAATCGAGATATCTTGGAGAAAAAGTTAAAATTTCTATTCAGTTTTTAAGATCAATGTGAGGATAGATGAGAAATAGAAATAGATAGAGAGAGAGAGAGAGAGAGAGAGAGAGAGAGAGAGAGATACTGTATATTTTTTTAATCAAATTTGAACAGCTTTGGTTG
>NC_087200.1:139475388-139582888 GCF_015104395.2 Macrobrachium nipponense | reverse complement strand
TTCTTGTATCGCAACGTGCGATCTATCTCGGCAAAGAACATGAGGTGAAGGAAAAAAACAAGCCATCACCGCGTTATGAAATGTCAGCATCGAGAATTCAAGCATCAGCACCCAGATACAGTGCAAGGAACAAGCACTGTATATACAATGCCAGGGGATAGTGCAGATACGGAGATAAATGCAGATTCATACACAAAATGAATAAATATGAAGATGGAAGATCAAATATATTGGAAAAGTTGGATTTTTTAATGTCAGAATTTCTGGAAATGAAGAAAAGAACAACATACCAGAACAGGAAAGAGACATGGGAAAATCCTTATTAATATCCATATTAAATGATGGGGATAGCACGCAAACCATCAGGGTTTAGTTACGAGTAACTCAAAAAGAAAAACAGAGTTCTTAGAAGAACTAACCCAAACTGAAAAAATAAATATAATGAATATAAGTGTAACCTGGTATTCCCAAGAGACTGGTAATGATGATCAGTTAAAGGGGTTCCAATCTTATAGATCAGATAGAAAAAATAGGAATCAAGGGGTAACCGCGATATATGGGAGAGTCATAAATCAAGGAAAAATATATGAGAGATATAGTAACTCAGAATGTAAATTAATAGCGGTAGAATTTAAATCTGAAAAATTAGTGAACATTGTAATATATAGACCCCCTAATACTAAAGCGTTTGACACAGTAATAGAAAAATTGTATGATAAAATCACAAAGACTGAAATATACTCCTATCTCGAGACTTAACTTCCCTTTCATAGAATGGAAAGAACGAATAGGATATTGTGGTTGTATTTATACATATAAATAAGAGAGTAATAGTAGTGCAGAAGATAAAAGGGAATTCGAAAAGCTATTAGATATGCTACTAGAATGCAACATTCAACAAATAAATCACCTGTCAACAAGAAAGGATGATACTTTAAACCTAGTACTTGTGAACGAGGTGAATTATGTTGAAGAAATAATAGTGTATAATGCGATCTTTTCAGACCATAATGTCAGAATTAACAGTTAGTTCCAAAGCAAGTGAAAACAGACATAAGCAAGAGATGAAAAAGTGGGAAGGATATGGAAAATACAATTTTTACAGTAAGAATATAAAATGGTTAGAAATAAATGAAGAATTAAACAAAGATTGGGAAAACTTATTCGTATGCAGGTAAATACGGGTATGTTATATAAAATATTAGAGAAAATAGTGGATAAGTATATACCGAAGAAGAAAAGTAAACATCAGTCATGCATACCAAGAGACAGAAGGATCTTGCTCCAGAAAGTCAGAAAGTGGAAGAAAGGTCTTGCAAAAGAAAAGAATGCATGGAAAGTGATGTAACTAAAAAGTGAGATTGAAAATGCAAAACAAAAGATTATACAATCAAAAGAAAATGAAATACGGGACTTAGAAGAAAAGACCCTAGAAAATATCAAGCAGAACCCCAAAAGTATTGTACTCATATGCGAAAAAGATGAATAAAAGAGGATTAGAAATAGGCCCTCTAAGAAATGAAGGGAGATTAATGAATGAAAAAAAGGAAATATGCAACATATTAGCAGAAAGATATAAGAGAGAATTTACCCCTAGAATTAATAATGAAGATAATGATACAGAAATAAAAGATGAAAATAGTGAATATTTATTGGACATAGATATTAATGAAACTGATATAGTGCAGGCTATCAATGAAATTAAAAATGGATCAGCAGCTGGACCAGATGGTGTCCCTGCCATTTTGATAAAGAAAGTAATTCATTCTATTGCAAAGCTGCTTGCAATATCATTAAGGCAAAGTGTAGATACAGGCAAGATTTATGTTGAACATAAACTAGCATATATTACCCCTACTTTCAAAAGTGGATCAAGACTAGAGGCAAGTAATTATAGGCCTGTGAGTCTAACATCACATATTATGAAAGTGTATGAAATGGTAAAGAAGAAAAATATTATGAAACATTTGATGAAAAATAACTTGTTTAATATAGGACAACATGGTTTAATATAGGACAACATGGTTTTGTACCCAGAAAAAGTACACAATCCCAACTGTTAGTCCACCTTGAGAACATATAGAAATATGATAAACGGAAAAGAAACAGACGTGGTTTACATATTACGAAGAAAATTAGAAAACATAATATAATGGACAAAATAGGAAGATGGATAAAAGAATGTTCACAAAACAGAAAACAAATAGTGATTGCAATCGATGTGAAATCGGATGAAGCAAAAGTAATATCTGGTGTGCCACAAGGTATGGTGTTAGCTGCATTGCTGTTTGTTATTATGATTGCAGACATAGACAGTAATGTCAAGGACTCGGTAGTGAGTAGTTGCTCCGATGACACAAGAATAAGTAGAGAAATTACTTGTGATGAAGATAGGGACTCGCTACAGAGAGACCTAAACAAAACATATGAATGGGCAGAGGTAAATAGGATAGTATTTAACTCTGATAAATTTAAATCAATAAATTATGGCAATAAAGAAGGAATGCTTTATGCATATAGGGGACCTAATAACGAAACAATCACAGATAAGGAAGCAGTTAAGGACTTTGCTGTGATGATGAATAGGAACATGTCATGCAATGATCAAATAGCAATACTGTTGGCAAAATGCAAAGCAAAAATGGGAATGTTGTTATGGCACTTCAAAACAAGAAAAGCCGAACACATGATTATGCTTTATAAAACATATGTGCGTAGTCCACTTGAATATTGCAATATGATATGGTACCCACACTACCAAAAGGACATTGCACTAATAGAGAGTGTACAAAGGTCCTTTACAGCTAGAATAGAAGAAGTTAAGGATCTTGACTACTGAGAAAGACTACAATTTATATAGTCTAGAAAGGAGAAGAGAACGCTACATGATAATACAGGCATGGCAACAGATAGAAGGAATTGCCGAAAACATCATGGAGCTAGAAATATCAGAAAGAGCAAGCAGAGGTAGATTAATAGTGCCCAAAACTATACCAGGAAATCTAAGGAAAGCACACAGGACATTAATCCATCACGCACCAGCATCGACAATGCAGCGTCTATTCAATGCGTTGGCAGCTCATCTGAGGAACATATCAGTAGTTAGCGTAGATGTGTTTAAGAATAAGCTCGACAAATATCTAAGCTGCATCCCAGACCATCCAAGATTGGAAGATGTATTGGCACTTCTCTTGTAGACATTAGAGGTGCCTCACACTGAGGGACCTAGGGCAACCCGAACGAGCTGTAAGGTCTGTAAGGTAAAGTATAAGGTCTCTCCCCAGCCACGCACTGCTGGGTAAAACAGTCTGTTTTGCATGGTCTGTGAGCGCTACTCGATTTGGTGATGTCTGTTATATGATACCTATCTGCTTTCAGGCAAATAGGTTAAGAGTTTTATTTTGGATTCCATCCAGGTTTTCTTCTTTCTTTTGGTCGCTCACGTCCTGTTAGAGCAAAGTAGCATCAGAGACGTAATTGGTACGGACATGATTCTAGTTTTCGTCCCATTGCTAATATTTTGATGGTCATGGTTTACTCTGTAGCTGCTTGTTGGCCATTGAGTTGAATCCGCGTTTGCCTTTTATGGCTACATGGGATCATTATTACAATGACTATATTTTCTGTATTCATATCTGTAGCTTGGTTAGCAGTGATTTGGAATAATTTGGTCTCATTGTTTATGGTTTAGAACGTGCCTCAGTCCAAAGTCTTGAGTTCCATTGCATATTGGATACATGTCTAACTTCCATTGCACATTACATGTCATACATCTTTTAATAATGTTGCAGCGAGGAATTCACTATTGCATATCCATCTAAAATGAGATTGTATGAGTTCGGTCTTGTAGCAGGTTAAATATTTTTTTTCCTGTCATTAAGAAAACCAAGGACTAATTGGCATCATGTTGGAAGGTTTCCTGGTTTGGTTCATCTGAGAAGAATAGTCTGGAAGAAGATGGTAGTCATTCTTTAGTACTTTTATATTGCCGTGAATTGCTTGATACTGTCTTTGATCAGGTCGTGTTACTGTATCTAGAGTTGCACTAAAATTGACAAATTCAAATAGTTTATCCAGGTCCTCTGTCAGGGTTTTCCCAGTTTCTGCATAAGTGACGCTATTCGCTTCACTCTCAAGAGAGACTTTTACAGTAACTCAAACCCATAGTTACTTTTTTGTATACATATTTGGATCTTGATACAGCTTCATTGTAAACACCTAGAGGTCTCGCTTCAGGTCATACCTTATATAATAATATTTATGCTATTGGTGTTCTCTGGCTCTCTATTCCGACAGCTCCCTTGTCACCAGTGGTGACTGCATTATTACGTTCAGCAGCATGTTCATTCCAGATGCAGAAATATTAGGAAAGCATCCCTAATCCCGAATCCACTATGTATTTTGTAAGGAAATGAAATATTCATCGTTTTCCTTGAGCAAAACTAGAATTATATGACTGGAAATGGAGCGAAGGGTTAGTGTCATTGTGTAACTTATTTGGTTTACTGATTCAGGATAACAAACGTAGCACTTCACAGTTTCCATGCAATACTTATGCGAATGGTAAACCTACTGTATGTTGTTTGGCTGTGGAAGAAATATAGCAAGCTATCATGATACTCTAGAAAGCCATGTCCAGCTGAATAACTTGAAAAATGCGGAGGCAACCCTGCAGTCGATGAGAGTGAGAGCTCCGTATATTCGAAAGCAAAAGGCTTCTGAAGACAAGAGGAATATTCTGTGCTAGGAATTCGGAATGCGTCTCTTTCAGAATTTGGTATTTTCTTAAGAAGAATAACCCTATAATAATGTTGTCTGGACCATTGGTATGTTAAGTAGTTTTTGTAGGTGGCAGAAATTCTCCCGCTCTGGGTGCTTAGAAAACAATGATTGTGTATCAGATTTGAAAAGTGGATATAGTTGGTATATTTAATTCATAATGCGCTTAAAATGATAGATCCAGCCGTTAAGGGATAACAGGCTCCCTTGCCTATTGCTTTTAGTTTACTGCCGCTAATATTTTAAGAATCCAACAATGAGTGAAGTTTGTGCTGGCCTGAATTCTTCTTACTTGTGGCAACAGCCAGATAGCTAGTAATGGAAGTCGTTCGCAATTAAAAAAACAAAGTTAAGTTTACAGTTCCCTTGTAGTGAAGCTGCGCATAAACGATTTTGCTTTGCTCTTGTGAGGAAAAGTCTATCTTCATGACATTAGTAAATCGGTGTTTTGTACGTGTTCGGGTGAAGCTTAGAAATATATTTGAAGAAGTCGATTTTACTTAGAGAGCTAAAGTTATTATTTATTCCCTCATTTGTGTTGACACTTGACAAGATATATAGATTCATCCCATGGCTTTCTATTCATCGCATTGCATTTAATTATTATGATTTAAAGTGAGATGCATCTTTTCCGTTGAACTGAGATTTTGTATCAGATGCACGTTAATAGCCTGGAAATAAAGGCTTTTCCATGATACAAATCAAGAGGAATAAAATGATGAAGGAAGGAATATGATACAGTGATTTAAATTTTTTCATGAACGTTGTTTTCGTTATACCATTATCACCAATAAATGACATTTCTTGTAATGGTAGTGATTTGCTCTATTAGAACTAATGGGTTTGCCAAATTAGAGGTAGCCTTTCTAATAGATTTAATGGTCAGAGGGCTTGGTTAAAACTGTCTGGATGTGTTGGTTAAAATTGATTGATGTTGCGGGTAAAACTGTCTGATGTATTGATTAAAATTGATTGACGCAGCTGGTAAAACTGTCTGGATGCGTTGGTTAGAATTGATTGACGGGGCGGGAAAAACTGTCTGGAAGTCTTGGTTAAAATTAATTAACATGGCGGGTAAATCTGTCTGGAGGTCTTGGTTAAAATTAATTAACATGGCGCGTAAAACTGTCTGGATGTGTTGGTTAAAACTTGTTAGCACGGAAGGTAAAACTGTCTGGATGCGTTGGTTAAAACTGATTCACTCGGTGGGTAAAACTGTCTGGATGTGTTGGTTAAAATTGATTGACGCAGCAAGTAAAACTGTCTGGAAGAGTTGGTTAAAATTGATTGGAGTGGCAGGTAAAACTGTCAAGATACTTTGGTTAAAGCTGATTCACTTGGTGGGTAAAACTATCTGGATGTGTTGGTTAAAACTGTCTAGATACGTTGGTTAAAACTGATTCCCTTGGCGGGTAAAACTGTCTTGATGCATTGGTTAAAATTGCTTGACACGGCGGGTAAAACTGAGAATGTGTGGGTTAGAATTGATTGAGGTGGTGGGTAAAACTGTCTAGAAACACTGGTTAAAATTGATTGACGCAGCAGGTAAAACTGTTTGGATGTGTTGGTTAAAATTGATTGATGTGGCAGTAAAACTATCTGGATGCGTTGGTTCAAATTGTTTGACGCAGCGAGTAAAACTGTCTGGGTGTGTTGGTTCAAATTGCTTAACGTGGCCGGTAAAACTGTCTGGATGTGTTGGTTCAAATTGCTTGATGCAGCTGGTAAAATTGTCTGGATGCGTTGGTTCAAATTGCTTGATGCAGCCGGTAAAACTGTCTGGATGCATTGGTTCAAATTGCTTGATGCGGCTGGTAAAACTGTCTGGATGTGTTGGTTCAAATTGCTTGACGTGGCCGTAAACTGTCTGGATGTGTTGGTTCAAATTGCTTGATGCAGCTGGTAAAACTGTCTGGATGTGTTGGTTCAAATTGCTTGAAGTGGCCGGTAAAACTGTCTGGATGTGTTGGTTCAAATTGCTTGATGCCGCTGGTAAAACTGTCTGGATGTGTTGGTTCAAATTGCTTGACGTGGCCGGTAAAACTGTCTGGATGTGTTGGTTCAATTTGCTTAGTATGGCCGCTAAAACTGTCTGGATGAGTTGGTTCAAAATGCTTGACGCGGTGGGTAAAACTGTCTGGATGTGTTGGTTCAAATTACTTGACACGGCTGGTAAAACTGTCTGGATGTGTTGGTTCAAATTGCTTTATGCAGCTGGTAAAACTGTCTGGATGAGTTGGTTCAAATTACTTGACGCATCTGGTAAAACTGTCTGGATGAGTTGGTTCAAATTGCTTGACGCAGCTGGTAAAACTGTCTGGATGAGTTGGTCCAAATTGCTTGACTCCCAGCTGGTAAAACTGTTTGGATGAGTTGGTCCAAATTGCTTGACTCCCAGCTGGTAAAACTGTTTGGATGAGTTGGTCCAAATTGCTTGACTCCCAGCTGGTAAAACTGTCTGGATGAGTTGGTCCAAATTGCTTGACTCCCAGCTGGTAAAACTGTCTGGATGTGTTGGTTCAAATTGCTTGACGCAGCTGGTAAAACTGTCTGGATGAGTTGGTTCAAATTGCTTGACGCAGCTGGTAAAACTGTCTGGATGCATTGGTCCAAATTGCTTGACGCAGCTGGTAAAACTGTTTGGATGTGTTGGTTAAAATTGCTTGATGCGGTGGGTAAAACTGTCTGGATGGATTGGTTCAAATTGCTTGACGTGGCTGGTAAAACTGTCTGGATGAGTTGGTTCAAAATGCTTGACGCGACTGCTAAAACTGTCTGGATGCGTTGGTTCAAATTGCTTGACACGGCTGGAAAAACTGTCTGGATGCGTTGGTTGAAATTGCTTGACATGGCTGGAAAAACTGTCTGGATGTGTTGGTTCAAATTGCTTGATGCAGCTGGTAAAACTGTCTGGATGCGTTGGTTCAAATTGCTTGATGCGGCCGGTAAAACTGTCTGGATGTGTTGGTTCAAATTGCTTGACGTGGCCAGTAAAACTGTCTGGATGTGTTGGTTTAAATTGCTTGATGCAGACGGTAAAACTGTCTGGATGTGTTGGTTCAAATTGCTTGATGCAGCCGGTAAAACTGTCTGGATGCGTTGGTTCAAATTGCTTGATGCTGCCGGTAAAACTGTTTGGATGTGTTGGTTTCAAATGCTTGACGTGGCGTATAAACTGTCTGGATGTGTTGGTTCAAATTGCTAATGTGCTGTAAAACTGTCTGGATGTGTTTGGTTTCAATTGCTGTGCGGGTGGTAAAACTGTCTGGATGAGTTGGTTCAAATTGCTTGACGCGGCTGGTAAAACTGTCTGGATGAGTTGGTTCAAATTGCTTGACGCAGCTGGTAAAACTGTCTGGATGCATTGGTGCAAATTGCTTGACACGGCTGGTAAAACTGTCTGGATGTGTTGGTTAAAATTGCTTGATGCGGTGGGTAAAACTGTCTGGATGAATTGGTTCAAATTGCTTGACGTGGCTGGTAAAACTGTCTGGATGAGTTGGTTCAAAATGCTTGACACGGCTGGTAAAACTGTCTGGATGCGTTGGTTCAAATTGCTTGATGCTGTGGGGTAAAACTGTCTGGATGAATTGGTTCAAATTGCTTGACGTGGCTGGTAAAACTGTCTGGATGAGTTGGTTCAAATTGCTTGACACGGCTGGTAAAACTGTCTGGATGTGTTGGTTAAAATTGCTTGATGCTTTGGGTAAAACTGTCTGGATGAATTGGTTCAAATTGCTTGACGTGGCTGGTAAAACTGTCTGGATGAGTTGGTTCAAATTGCTTGACGCAGCTGGTAAAACTGTCTGGATGGGTTGGTTCAAATTGCTTGACACAGCTGGTAAAACTGTCTGGATGGGTTGGTTCAAATTGCTTGACACCGCTGGTAGACTGTCTGGATGCGTTGGTTTCAATTGCTGGAACCGCTTTTGGTTAAAAAACTTGGTTCTGGAAATGTGTTGGTTTCAATTGCTTGACCAACCGCCTGGTTAAAACTGGTCTGGAAAATGGGTTGGTTCAAATGGCTTGACGCAGCTGCGGTAAAACTGTCGTGGATGGTTTGGTTCAAATTGCTTGACGCCAGGCCCTGGTAAAACTGGTCTGGAAAATGGGGTTGTTCAAATTTGCTTGGAACCCGCTGGTAAAACTGTCGGATGGGTTGTTCCCAAATTGGCTTGACGCAAAGCTTGGAAAAAACGTCTGGATGGTTTGTTTCAAAATTTGCTTGACGCCAGCTGGTAAAACGGTCTGGAAAATGGGTTGGTTTCAAATTGCTTGACGCAGGCTGGTAAAACTGTCTGGATGGGTTGGGTTTCAAATTGCTTGACGCAGCTTTGGTAAAACTGGTCTGGATGGCCGTTGGTTCAAATTGGCTTGACCAAAAAGCTGTGGTAAAACCTGGTCTGGATGGGTTGCGGGTTCAAATTTGCTTGACGCAGCTGGTAAAACTGTCTGGATGGGTTGGTTCAAATTGCTTGACACAGCTGGTAAAACTGTCTGGATGGGTTGGTTCAAATTGCTTAACGGCAGGCTTTGGTAAAACTTGTTCTGGAAAATGTGGGTTGGTTTCAAATTGCTTGACACAAACGCTGGGAAATTAAACAAACTGTCTGGATGGTTGGTTCAAATTCGCTTGGGAAAACCGCAGGCTTGGTTTAAAAACTGCTGGATGGGGTTGGTTCCAAATTTGCCTGGAAAACGGCAAAGCTTGCGGTTAAAACTTGTTCGCAGCTGGTAAAAAACGTCTGGAATAGTTGGTTCAAATTGCTTGACACTGCTGGTAAAACTGGTCTGGATGGGGTTGGTTCAAATTGCTTGGACACTCCGCTGGTAAAACTGTCCTGGATGGGGTGGGTTCAAATTGGCTTGACGCAAAGCTTGGTAAAACTGTTCTGGAAGGGGTTGGTTCAAATTGCTTGACGCAGGATGGTAAAAACTGTCCTGGATGGGTTGGTTGCAAATTGCTTGACGCAGTCTGGTAAAACTGTCTGGATGGGTTGGTTTCCCAAATTGCTTGACGCCAGCTTGGTTAAAACTGTCTGGATTGGGTTGGTTCAAATTGCTTGACGCCGCTTGGTTTTTTAAAAACTGTACCTGGATGGGGTGTGGTTCAAATTGATTGCGCCGCGGGTTAAAACTGTCTTGGATGGGTTGGTTCAAATTGCTTGACGCAGCCTGGTAAATACTGGTCTGGAAAGGGTTGTTCAAATTGCTTGAACGCAGCCTGGTAAAACGTTTTTTATCTGGAGGGGTTGGTTCCAAATTGCTTGAACACCGCTTGGTAAAACTGTTGGATGAGTTGGTTCAAATTGCTTGACGCAGCTGGTAAAACTGTCTGGATGAGTTGGTTCAAATTGCGTGACGCAGCTGGTAAAACTGTCTGGATGAGTTGGTTCAAATTGCTTGACACGGCTGGAAAAACTGTCTGGATGCGTTGGTTCAAATTGCTTGACGCGGCTGGTATAACTGTCTGGATGAGTTGGTTCAAATTGCTTGACGCAGCTGGTAAAACTGTTTGGATGCATTAGTGCAAATTGCTTGACACGGCTGGTAAAACTGTCTGGATGTGTTGGTTCAAGTTGCTTGACACGGCTGGTAAAACTGTCAGGATGCGTTGGTTCAAATTGCTTGACACGGCTGGAAAAACTGTCTGGATGAGTTGGTTCAAATTGCTTGACGCGGCTGGTAAAACTGTCTGGATGTGTTGGTTCAAATTGCTTGATGCGGTGGGTAAAGCTGTCTGGATGAATTGGTTCAAATTGCTTGACGTGGCTGGTAAAACTGTCTGGATGAGTTGGTTCAAAATGCTTGACGCGGCTGCTAAAACTGTCTGGATGCGTTGGTTCAAATTGCTTGACACGGCTGGAAAAACTGTCTGGATGCGTTGGTTCAAATTGCTTGACGCAGCTGGTAAAACTGTCTGGATGTGTTGGTTCAAATTGCTTGATGCGGCCGGTAAAACTGTCTGGATGTGTTGGTTCAAATTGCTTAATGTGGCCGGTAAAACTGTCTGGATGTGTTGGTTCAAATTGCTTAATGTGGCCGGTAAAACTGTCTTGATGTGTTGGTTCAAATTGCTTAATGTGGCCGGTAAAACTGTCTGGATGTGTTGGTTCAAATTGCTTAATGTGGCTGGTAAAACTGTCTGGATGTGTTGGTTCAAATTGCTTGACACGGCTGGAAAAACTGTCTGGATGTGTTGGTTCAAATTGCTTGATGCAGACGGTTAAACTGTCTGGATGTGTTGGTTCAAATTGCTTAATGCAGCCGGTAAAACTGTCTGGATGCGTTGGTTCAAATTGCTTGATGCCGCCGGTAAAACTGTCTGGATGTGTTGGTTCAAATTGCTTAATGCGGCCGGTAAAACTGTCTGGATGCGTTGGTTCAAATTGCTTAATGTGGCCGGTAAAACTGTCTGGATGTGTTGGTTCAAATTGCTTAATGTGGCCGGTAAAACTGTCCGGATGTGTTGGTTCAAATTGCTTAATGTGGCCGGTAAAACTGTCTGGATGCGTTGGTTCAAATTGCTTGACGCAGCTGGTAAAACTGTCTGGATGCGTTGGTTGCAATTGATTGTCATTAACCTAGATGTTGTGACGCCAGTTTTAATAGACACAATCAATCAATCATTCGATTTGACACGATAAAAATTGTGTGGATGCGTTGGTTAATACTGGTAGGATGCATTGCTTAAAACTGATTGGATGCATTGGTTAAAAGTGTTTGAATGCATTGGTTAAAACTAATTGGATGCATTGGTTAAAGTGTTTAGATGCGTTGGTTAAAATTGAGTGGATGCGTTGATTAAAACTATTTTGATGCAAAGGTTAAAATTGATTGGACATGTTGCTTAAAATTGTTTGGATGCGTTGGTTGCAATTGATTGTCAATAACCTAGATGTTCTGACGCCAGTTTTAATAGACACAGTCAGTCAGTCAATCAATCGATTGGACACGTTGGTTAAAATTGTGTGGATGCGTTGGTTAAAATTGAGTGGACTCATTGATTAAAACCGTTTTGGATGCATTGGTTAAAATCCTGGATGGATTTATTAAAACTTTTTGGATTCATAGGTTAAAATTGATTGGACCTGTTGGTTAAAATTGTTTGGATGTTTTGGTTAAAATGCTGAATGTGTTGATTAAAACTGGTCGGATGCGTTGGTTAAAATTGATTGGACGCGATGGTGAAAACTGTTAGGATGCATAGGTTAAAATTGATTAGACGCGTCTGTTAAAATTGTTTGGATGCTTTGGTTAAAATGTTGAATAGGTTGATTAAAACTGGTCGGTTGCGTTGGTTAAAATTGATTGGACGCGATACTGAAAACTGTTTGGATGCGTTGGTTAAGTTTCTTCCATGGTGCCTTATTTTACAAGGATGTAGTACAATGTGTAACCGGCAATATCACCATCCTTACAAAACAATGAATCTGTAGTGTATGTACGGGGCAGACTCATTTATAATATGTAATCACTAGTTTATGCAGCGAAATATTTACATTACGTATGGATATGTTATGGTCATTATATTTAATTAGCATGTATAGGGGAACTCATGTAAGAAACAAAGGTATTATATAAAGAATGCTTGATAAAGAAGCTAAAAAGTTTGATAATAGATGAAAAAATCATAAAGCATTATATGGCAACCGTTTATTTGTAAAAACGAGAAATGATCATAGAAATAAATCATCTTCTGGCAGTAGGTTTCGTTTGTGAGCTGCTTGTGTCTTGTTGTACCCATTCAATTTTACGCTAGAGAGAGAGAGAGAGAGAGAGAGAGAGAGAGAGAGAGAGAGAGAGAGAGAGAGCGCAAATACAAAAACTATTTTTGATACTTAACACCTCCAAAATTAGATAACAGAATCGGCTTCAAGAAAGGTTTCTTATCTTAATTGCTGGCTGGTTTCAGTCCCAAACTAAGCCTTTCCTGATTCAGATTGGCGTTCCATATCCTCGAGGATTTGGGGGGAGTTAATTGACCCAATACCTGAAGGCTGGTGTCTTGTGAATCTCTTTGCGTATGTAAATACGATTTTCTTATGGTTGGTTTATTTTGCTTGTTTTCTTGCCTCTGGTATTGACCCAGGGCTCAAGACGAGCGGAGCAGCCAGATGGAAATATCCCCACTGCACTGCTTTTGTATGGGTCTCATTTGTATATGAATCATACTAATGATTACATATATTATGTATTTATGTATGTATATAAATATATCTACACATAAACACACATATATACAACTCCACACACACACACATACACACACACACATATATATATTATATATATAGTTATATTATATATAGATATAGATATATATATATATAATATATATATATCATATATATATATATATAATATATATATATATATATATATATATATATATATATATATATATATATATATATATATTACAAACAGATAGAAGATAGGCAACCGTCACTGCATATACGAACATGAACTGCAGAATTGGAGATTAGACGTCTGTATAGTGATTATGACTGGACGCCATAAGCATTTAAGGATAAGTATAATAGATAATGGTGGATGAGAATTGAGTCACCGAGTAAATGAAACTGGAATTTTTCAGTTTCTGTGCAAATAACTGATAGTTAAAGATGGTTAAAGCTGTTGCGATGAAGATTCCAAGTGTCTTGAATATATTGCATCTCTTCATCCACTAACCCATATCATTGGGGAAAGGTGACCGCTGCTGGTGGACCTCGATATTAGCCTCACTGAAGCCTAAACTGGACAGTACCCACTACCCATTCCCAATCTTGAAAGGCCTGTAGAAAATGTGTGGCTCTGAATTGGAATGTTTCTGCATCCTGCAGGGCTAAGGATGAAGGTGTCAAACTTCTTACGGGGATCAAACAAAAGAGATCAGTGGTTTGGCATTTTGAAAATGTAGAGTGCCTTGTGGCTATGTATGTGTGTTTGTGTGTATGTATGTATGTATGTATCATAATGGGGTGAGACAAGGGTGTTTTGCCCCAGGCTTCACAGCTCAATAGTAGTGTTCAAAATCACAAACGGAACGACCAGTGTTTGGTTGTCGAATCTGACGAGGAGGGACGATATCGACACGTTTACAAAAAACCATTAAGCCTCCATTGTCCTGAATAGTGGCTTGGCTACATGGTAACTGTTACTGGTGGCTTGCTGTGGGCTGGAGGGAGCAGGAGTTAGAAAAAGAGAGCCAGAAGGAAAAACAAGAGATGAGGCTCGGTATTCCCACGACAAGGGAGTCCTTAAGCCACCCAGCTTAAGTCATTCAAACCATTCTCTCTCTCTCTCTCTCTCTCTCTCTCTCTCCTCTCTCTCTCTCAAACTACATTTGTTATCCGACTCCTACCAATCGTATATATATAATGCTAGATATAATGAGGGAGCGAAATTTAACGCCAAACAAAGAGAAAGTAAATTCTTATAACGCTGCACGAAGTTGATCGCAATTGACAGAGAGTCGCTTTCCGAGAGAGAGAATTTGGAAAGTAATGATCTCGCTAATACATTTTTTGCATTTTTCATATTATTAACCGTGAGCGCTTTTTTAAAGCGCTATGAAACAACTGCTCTCGTTTATAAACAGAAAGACGGGATAAAAGAATTGCATTGTTCTACCGGCGACCTATTATATTCACCGGGCATTGTGTGTGGAGAGAGTGAGTGAGAGAGAGAGAGAGAGAGAGAGAGAGAGAGAGAGAGGGTGGTTGGGAGGTAGGTTGGTTGTTGATGCATTGATAGAAAGAATTGATTACCTGTCCTTTGTCAATCCCTTTTAGACATCAAAGGACTATTTTTTTTTTTTTTAAGACTAGATTTTTATTTTAAAGCCGTAGTATAATGGCATATATTTCCCATTTTTAATGAGATATTCAGCTTCCTTAGATGCGTTAATTAATCGCTTACTTTCTCCCATTGTTTGCTACATTATTCGGTCGAATTTTTGATCCGGAAGTGGAAAATGATGAAGGCAGAGGTGGGGGGGGGGGGGGGGGGGGGGGCGCCGTGTGTGAGTAGGTGTGATGGGACACCGGTCGATAGACATGGGTGTGGGGGAGGGGGTGAGCTTTGGCTCGGTCCGTTTTACTTAAAAGAAGAAAAAACTTCCATAGGTTTTCCCCACATTTGATTAAGGTCCTTTGTGCGGTTTCACAACCTCTTTTAATCTAGTTTCCAAGGCCCTACCAACCCACCAAACCACCCACCCGTTAGGTCGCCTAGCCTTGTCACCGTTCTTTCTTTAGTATTACTCCGATCATTATTGTAATCATTCCACTCTCCTGCGTTATTTAAACTAATAATCAACATTTGCTCTTTTTTTTTTTCGTTTTTTTTTGTGCCGACCAAGTAGGACTCCTTAGGTCTGCGCGCGTGGACGCTCTTAACAACCCCCCCCCCCCCCTATTTTTTTTATTCAGTATCTTGTCTGTGGGTTTTGCAACATAATGTCCTTTTCTAGCCCCGGTAAGAAGAAATGGAGAAAGGGGAAGGGCAAGAAGGAATAGGTGTGACCGAGAAGGAGGGAGGCGACAGATGCTTCTGCCTCTTGAAGAAATGCAGAAAGAAAGGGGAAAAGAATGAAAAACTAATTGCAATTATTAATTTAAATGAAATATTCAGGTTCTATCCAGACTTAATGTAGGGAATAAGTGTCAGCAGTGAATTTCATTCTTCCATTTTTGTGCATGTTGATGACGGGTGATGGAAACATGCTTTTGTGGCTTATTTCTATTTATGAATATTTCTGGATTGTTATCCTCGGTTACGGCAGCTTTTCGTTTTTAAGTTTATAATCGTATGGATGTTGTCCCATCGTTTATTATCGTTAAATATATACTAATGAGGGGCTTACTAAAAGAAATGCAACGTAATAAATAGCCCTGTAATTATAATATTATAATTTTATATCTTTTATGATGACAAAACCGATTTGTGATCAGTGACTTCTTTCCAAGTTTTGTAAAATCGAGTGATTTTAGGTTGTAGATACACAGGAACTTTAGAAAATATAGAATGTTTATGATCTTCGTTTATATGTCATGTTCAAGTAATACCTAAGAATATTGTCTGGGAGGAAACTTGGAGTTTCTATGCAGGCTGAGGTTGGCTTTTATGAAAAGATTCTTGAATCAACTCTCCTCTGTGGTTGTTGAATGGTAATGAGACACAAGGTGGAAGAGGATATGGGGTGCTAAAGGGGTTAGTGTGGGTGCAAGCACGGATCAGTGATTTGAGATGATGGTCCAGTCGTATGGGAAGAATGGAGGATGATAGTTTGATGAAAAGAATCTTAAATTCGGAAATGTCCGGACGAAGGAAGAGAGGAATTCTTAGAAACAAATGGGTAGATGGAGTGAAAGAGGTGTTGCAAAAGGGGCGCCGCAATATCCAGTAAGCTGACAGATAGAAGGTGAATAGTGCAGTGTCTGTAGAGAGGCTCGACGCGTTGTTGGTGAGATTTCAGTTCAGGTTTATTAAAAGGCTAGCTCGGTGGCAGTTTAATTCACGATTGAGCAGTTCAAGTGTAAATGTAGCAGTGGTATATCTATTATATACATACATCATACAGACATACATATTTACATATATATAGTATATTTAGTTATATATATATATATATATATATATCTATATATACATACATACATACCATAAGATAATATATATATATATATATATATATATATATATATATATATATATATATATATATAATATATATATATGCATAATATTGTATAGAATGTTTTGCACATGTTCCTATTGAGAGTTATTACTTTTTATAATTACATTGCAAGCAGTTGTAAGTTACTCTGTTCTTTGGTATTTAAAACAGATGTGCAGATATATGCAGACAACGTTAAATGAGTTCGTAATAATATTTTTAAGAGATTTTTCACTCTAACCGTATTCCGTTTCAACTTTGCTTTAATCTACATGTTATCATGTTTACTGAATGCATACACAAATACTTTCATTTCATTGCGTATTTATTTATAGAAATATTGTAATAAACTGTATTATTATCATCCTTGGAACTGATGGATCTTAAAACTGTAGATAACACTATACCTCATTACAGAACTGATTTTCATTTGTTCCTTAGGTATGAATTTTGTCAGAACTGAGATAATGAAGTATTTTTGAAGTCAGCTTAGAAATTGTTGAACGAATAAGGTAATTTTAAATTATTATTAAGAGGAACTTGGAATTTATTTAGAGAGCTAATAATTAAAAACTTATATTGTTGACAAGTTTATTCCCTTCTCATTAAGATGCATCATTAATTTGTAGTTATCTCTATACTATATTTATATATATATATATATATATATATATATATATATATATATATATATATATATGTGTGTGTGTGTGTGTGTGTGTGTGTGTGTGTGTGTGTGTGTGTGTGTATGTATGTATGTATGTATGTGCAATATATATAGATAGAGAGAGAGGAGAGAATTTTAGACCTTTACTCACTTAAGATACATATACATACATACATACTGTATTTATAGTGTGTGTATTTGCGCTTTTGTGCATATATGCATAAATATCTTATGTAAACTAATTTTTAGTTTTAATTTGTAACAAAGTTCGTAATGAAAGTTGAATGTGTGTTTTAGAATCCATAATAAAGATGTCTTTAATAACCATAATAACTTTTGCAAGTTTTTCTGTTTTGATGGGAAGATTTAAAAGGTAATTATTTGTATTATTCATGACGTGAACTCTTTGTCTAACGATCAAAGAAGTCACATGAAAATGTATTAAACGGAATAAAATGCTTATTCGCCCATATATATATATATATATATATATATATATATATATATATATATATATATATATATATATATATACATATGTATATGTGTGTGTGTGTGTGTGTGTTACAATACACGATCTATCACACTATATATATATATATATATATATATATATATATATATATATATATATATATATATATATATATATATATATGCGTGGGCCGACAATTTCCGCGCAGGACAATTCAGCACAAGGACTATTCAGCGCAAAGACAATTTGGCGAAATAAAGCTAAAGCATGGATAATTAAGAAAACACGCCTTTTCCACCAACTATGTTATTTATATGTTCTGTGAAGGATGTGTTGTTCCAGTGATTTGTATACTTTTGCAAAGAAAAAAAAACAGGATTCATATGAAAGGGCATTGAGGACAATTTTGAATTTAGCCCCAGATATGACGCCCGATACTATGCTTTGTGATTTTGAAAAGGCTTTTCAAGATGCATTTTCAAATGTGTTTGAGCAAATGAGTGGTTACTTTTTTCATCTGGCTCAGTGCATATGGCGGAAAATACAGGCTTTAAATCTTACACAGTTATATTTTAAGCGAGGAGCATATTCGAAAACATTGTAAGATATTGGTAGCCTTAGCTTTTGTGCCAGCTGATGATATTTGCGAGGTATTTGAATCTTTGCAAGGTGTTATGCCTCCTGAGTTGGAAGAGTTAACAAATTATTTTGAGGATACGTGGATTGGTCGTCCCTTCCGACGCCGTAGGAGAGATGCTATTTTTAAACCTGAGTTATGGACTACTTTTGATCTGGTGCAGGGATACCTACCAAAGACCAATAACTCATTAGAAGGGTGGCACCGAAGTCTTCAGTTAACATTGGGTTATGACCACCCAACCTTTTATAAGTTTGTGGAGTTTTTGAAATTGGCGCAAGACAACACAGAGAAAAGGATACTGAGAATCACAACTGGACACGACGATTCCAGAAAAAAAAGCAAATTATCAGAGAACAGCTAAGGAAATAAAAACGCCAGTTAGTAAATATGGGAATCGACCAAACAAATTGGAATACTTACAAAATATAAGCTACCTCATGAATTGCAGAAATAAATTAGTATGAATATTTTTGTACAGAAGTATTTTATAGTATGTCATTTCAATTATTATTTTTGTCTAGTTTTTAAAATTCAATATGTTACAAATAAAAAATTAATTTGATGACTGTTTTTATTTTATTTCGCAAAATGTCTTTGTGCTGAATAGTCCTTGCCCTGAATCGTCATGCGCAGAATTCTCTCTAAGCTGAATTGTCGGCGCTGAATTGTCCTGCGCGGAATTGTCGTTACTCCATATATATATATATATATATATATATATATATATATATATATATATATATATATATATATATATATATATATATATATATATATATATATATATATATATATATATATATATATATATATATATATATATATATATTTATATATATATTAATTCAGCTTTAAGCCATTTCTTATAACAGCCGATGGTTTCGAAGAGAATACTACAATGATTACTGACACATTCTTTAACGGTTGATTTGTAGATGAATCCATTTACAGAAAACTTCCAGTTCATCGACCTAGACAGAAGGCCCACCAGCAGCCTATCGAATCCTTGTCATGCACTGCTTTGTCTCGCGCTCACTGTCTATTAATTAAATTATAATGAAAATAAGTAAGTCTCTGTTAGATGAATGTTGTAAAAACTGCCACTTCATTCACTAACACAGCATTTCGAAAACAGCTCATCCCACAATAAAGATGATGATGATGAGTGGGAAGAAAATGATAATAGTATTAAAAGTTATGATATTGCAATATTGTTTTAGTATTTTTTGCGTTTATGTTGTTTATTTTTTCTTTATTTCTTTCTCATAATTTTGATCTACCTGTCTATCTACTTTTGAATGGGTAATTTTGACGTATAGCACTTTTGCTAACTCTCTCTCTCTCTCTCTCTCCAATAATTTTGCTTTAGTTATCCACTGCAAGCAAGTGTCGCGCAATCGGTCAGTTGGAGGGGTGTCCAGAGAAAAAGAGAAATGAAAGGAACCTGTGCCAGGCGACGCTATGGCAAAGGAAAACAACGAAGCGTCAACACAACTGATGAAGTTTAAACGGCTGTGTTTAATCAAGCTAATTGAAAACTGTGCCTTTCCACCACCACCCTACCCGCCTTTCCCCTCCCCCCACCCCCCGGCAATTCTCTCTCTCTCTGTCTCTCTCTCTCTCTCTCTCTCTCTCTCTGGGCGCACAAAATACGGATAACCTTTGGCTTAAAACTGTCATTTGGGACGGGTAGGGAACGTTCATCCTATCGATTTCTGGCGGCCTGACAGAGGTATTGCTTTCTTTATAGACTCGTTTTTGGGGGAGAAGTGGACGTTCGTGTGTCAGTCTGGTAGGTAATGTAAAGACGAATAGGTGGCTTTGTGTCTTTTTTTATTATTATTTTTATTATTATTCCTTTCCTATCTTTCGTAAACGAAAAATAATAGATTATATGATATATTCGAGTGGCGTCAATTGATATAAATTTGTAACAAGCCACAATTAGCAACTTCTCCGTGAAATAGTTTTTGAAGAAGATAATTTCACCTTACTTCAGATTGCGCTGTTCTGTTTTAAAATGGTGACGGACGACCTGTCATCTAGTCATTAATTGCCTTTCAAAGTGTCTGCTGTCTATCCGCCTGCCTTTGCGCTACTGATGAATAAAAAGGCTAATGGTTTTGAAGTTTCACTGCACAGGCTGACGTTACTGTTATCATATGAAAAATTTATGACGTGTAAACTCGCTGAATATTGGGAAGAACTCTTAGTGCTTATAGGAACTTAGGTTGGAGAGCTCGA
The DNA here is from genome assembly GCF_015104395.2 of Macrobrachium nipponense. Taxonomy (NCBI): domain Eukaryota; kingdom Metazoa; phylum Arthropoda; class Malacostraca; order Decapoda; family Palaemonidae; genus Macrobrachium; species Macrobrachium nipponense. The sequence goes on along the minus strand of NC_087200.1, from coordinate 139,562,400 downwards.
AAGGATTATTGAGCTGACTCTTCTGTATGCAAGTGACGTTCGATGTTAAATGTAAATGAAGGAAAGAATATGGAAGCTGTAGAGATTATTAATTGAAAGATTGGAAAATCTGGTGATACGCAAAAGAACTTGTAAAAAAGGTCGGGCATCATGTATTAATGAAAAGACTTTCAGTCGGAAGAGGTGGATGAAAGGGAGACCGAGAGAGGGCTGGGTAGATGATGTTAAAAAGAAGTGAGAGTTTGTGCATGTTAAGGTGAGTGGCACGGCATGTGTAGTGGGATTCGACCCATAGCAGATGAAGCTTTGGTGTAGGTGTAGGAAATGGCAACTGTTGTTGATTTTTTTCTGCACACTACGATTCAGCAGTTTAGAGTATGAATAGGAGATTAATTGCTGTCATGCCTTTCCTCAGGAGCCACAACATACTATAGAAACTGCTTATGTTTATATATATATATATATATATATATATATATATATATATATATATCTATATATATATATATATATATATTACTCACACACACGTGCACATTAATGGGATTGGAAGTCATCTACCAGGCAAGGGAACCCAGGTTCGAATCCTGATGAAATCAGACTAATTGGCATAATCTGTTAAGAGCCTATGTCCCCCTGTCGACCTAGAAGTAGAGACTTTAGTATTTGGTATTTACATGACTGGTGGATCACTACCACTGGTTTAGGATGGCCTTGCGGCCAAGAATCGTAATATATATATATATATATATATATATATATATATATATATATATATATACATATATATATGTGTGTGTGTGTGTGTGTGTGTGTGTACAGGTATATATTTGGGTGTGTCTATGTGTTTGTGTGTGAATTTTACTCGTAACTACTCTTAAATAACTTCGAAGGTAACCACTAAAGTTTGTAACTCATTCAGATCATGTTGCGGGAATCAAAGCGCCATTTACTCAAGAAAGTAAGAACAATTCAGTTTACTCACCAATCCAGCGACAACCGTGCTAGTAAATGACACACGTCTTCGAGGATATTGCCCATTATGTTTTCATTGCCATTATTATCGCTAATATATACATATAGGCTACTGTAGAAAATGACGGTATATAAGAGCTCCTTGAGACATGCGGCACGTTCGAAAGATTTGAAGCGCCTCAGTGGCGTGGTTGGTATGGTGTTGGCGTCCCACCTCGGTGGTCGCGAGTTCGATTCTCGGCCATTCCATGGAAGAGTGAGAGATGTGTATTTCTGGTGATAGAAGTTCATTCTCGACGTGGTTCGGAAGTCACGTAAAGCCGTTGGTCCCGTTGCTGAATAACCACTGGTTCCATGCAACGTCAAAACGCCATAGAAACAAAAAAACAACACAATATTTGAATAAGATGCCTTCATTTGCATGCGTACTTAAGGGCGAGTGATGAGAGACCCCGGCCCTAGGGCCGAAGAGCTTGATTTATATTCCCCTTTGACTATCTATATTACTGAAAAAAGAAGAAAAAAATCAAGATGAGCATTGCGTTTTATATTATTATTACTAATATTATTACTGTGGACTTGTAAAGATGGGAAAAGACAACATTATAAATTGCGTGGAGTTACCATCATTGCTTTCACGATTCCTGAAATGGTATTTTCTTAATAATATTAGATATGTTCTGTGCTATGATTTTTATTATTTGTATTTTTGTTGTTGAGACTGAGATTGGGTTAGTGTTGTTGCGTGAGGCGACTTTTGAGCTCAAGACAAATGAGCGCCGACAATTGAGCGCAAGACAATTGAGGGCAGTAACATTTGGGCGCTGACATTTGAGCGCCAAAAATTTTTATTTATTACACGTAAATACTTTAAATTATCTCAAAACAGTTTATAAAAGGGAACAAAATTACTGTTTTAATCTTTATTTTTTATGACGTAAAAATTATATCTAAACAAAATCATGTAAAAAACAGAAATATGATGGCTTAAATTTTTATTTATTACACGTAAAATACTTTAAAATATATAAAAAGATTTATGAAATGCTTTCTCGTTTGTCACACAAAATGGAAGATGGAGCAATCTCATTATCCATGCAAAGTAGTCGTATCAGAGCACGGCTATATGCTTCCTCTGACTTTCTCTGAAGGAGAATGTATACCATTGGAAGGACGCTTCCTTTATATAGGATATGAATCACATATAGCTGATAAAATAACTGAGGAACTATTTTGAAAGTCCCATCTCCCATCCAGTGCTTATTTTCTTTCATCAATCTCAAATTATCAGGAGTGGCAAATATAAAATAACGATCCGGGTCATCACTACCGGAGTCATATGCAAGAAAATTTCCACCAGCATACGTGTAAGCAAGTTCTTGTGGTATATCTATTTCCCTTATGTTACTTGGAGCCGGGATAGGCAATCCCTTGCATTTCCGTTGTCCTTGTACTGTCCGCTGAAGGGAATGAAACTTAGGAAGAACAGCGACTACTTCAGGATGCAAATTAACTTGGCTCTCCTGAATGATTCGCCTTGGTGCATCATTTGATGCTGCTGCTCTTTCGCGAAGCCGCATCATTGATAAGCTAGCCGCCGACTTTGCAGGATCTGGTACATGATCGTGATCACTGGCAAATGTGCGTTCAGCTCCAAAAACATGTATCCTTCCTTTGCACTTTTCATTTACACAACGCCATGACTCTTTGCCACTCTTAAGCACTCTGTCGAGTCTGTAACAATACCCTTCGTATAATATATTTTGTTTTCCTTTGGATGATGCTATTTTCTCCATCTTGTGGGTTCTCAGAACAGAAATAAATCAAAACTAATTTTCCTTTTAGAAGGCTTTGTTGAATGTAACGACTGGTTTTAACGATAATAACCAAACAATTATAATAGTCAAACAACAAATAAACATCGTTGTTAACTATTCCTAAACCCACAGAATTTGAAAAATACAACGAGCTGATTTTAACGATAATAACCAAACGATTGTAATAGTCAAACAATAAATAAACAGCGTTGTTTGCTTTTCCTAAACGGATATATATATATATATATATATATATCATATAATAATATATATATGTGTGTGTGTGTGTTGTGTGTGTGTATAGATATATAATATTAAATTATATATATGATTATGTATATGAATATAATAATAGATAATATATATATATATAGATAGAAATATATTAAATATATACATATATATAATATATATATATTAGATATTATATTATTATAACTATATAATATATTTCTAACATTTTGTCTCTGAAGTTCTTAGTTTTCTTTCATACCTATTTTGAAATATATATATATATATATATATATATATATATATATATAGATATATATATATGTGTGTGTGTGTGTGTGTGTGTGTGTGTGTGTGTGTGTAATATATATAGGGTAATAAGATATATATAAATATATATTATATATGTATATTAATATATATATATATATATATATGGTATTTATATATATATATACATATATATTTCTAACATTTTGTCTCTGAAGTTCTTAGTTTTCTTTCATACCTATTTTGAAAATATGGCGCTCAAATGTGGGCGAACCGTGTTGTTGATGATTAAGATGTTTTAATTATTGCTGTGAAACAAGATTCAGAAATGACCACCATAGTATAGAGAAGAGAGCGTTTTCTTAAAAGGAGTGAGAAATGGTGGCAGGCACTTCGGCAGTACAAAGTTTGGGGAGACTATCCTCGTTAATCTGCAAACTTTGAAACGTTGACACGATTTTTCCGCTCCATGGCTACTAGTAAGAATTTCCTTCTCTGTCAGTTGTTGTAAATTTACACTACATATCATAAATACATTTCCAGACAGGAGCAAGTTCGTTTTAATTCGCTCCCCCTGATTTTGACAAGTAAAGTGCAAAGGATAATCTAGGAATATTCCTTTTTTTCCAAATATATCTTTCTAAACGTTAAAAAAAACTTGATTATGTGCACATACTGCCTGGAAAGTAATTTGATGACTTTAACTCGTAATGGTTTCATTGTATAAATCAGAAAATCACCGACTTAACATCATTATCATTCAGCAGTATTTACTTGCAATTACAAGATTATTATCTGCTTAAACAGACTTCATGTCATTACCGTTAATCATAATGCTAGTTAATATAATGTGGAGCCTTCATTAATTCAAGTCATTTTAAGGATTGGCGACAGCATTATATACAATGTAATTTTGTTCATTGATGCTGAAGACTAAGGAAAAGTGTTTCGTGATGAGGCGATAATTTCTTCTCTCAGTATGTATGACAGTAGTTACGCCACTTCCACCTAAAGGAATGTTTATGTCTTAAGACATCCTGACTGTACGTTCTGATTAAAATGTGGTTGTTATGTCGTCAAAAGGCCTTTTGCAGTTGTTCACACAATAAAGTTTCACTCTGACTATGTTTAATGGTGATCTTTTACGTTGTCCCAAGTGTCTTGTATACTGTTTCACGGATTATATACTCGCAGGAAAGGAATAACACAGCAAATTGCTCTACTTCAGTTTCTCATTCCTATCTTTACTGCCTCGAAGACCGACTATTCTTAGCTTGAATTAATAATATTTCTCATAGAACTTAGTCAAAATGATTGATTGCCTTATGTCAGAAGTTATTAAGGTTAGATTTAAAAATGTGAATAAGCAATTTATCAGGGCCTTGATCTCTGATTAGATTCTTCGTGACTTTACTGAATCAGCAACTACATTAACTATTATGTACGTTTTGGTTACAGTAATTATGTAGCAATTTCGGAGAAATCCTCAGGAAACTTTCCCGGAGCTCATCTACATTTTGCTTTTGAGGTTTTGTCGGTGATCCCACGTGCGCCAATAACTCTACTGTTTAAATGTCTGAAGCCTCCAGTGATTATTTTTCTCTGCATGACGTTTTTAATGTTGATGACGATGGTGTTATTATTATTAAATAAGCTAAACCATTGTCTTGGCCTACTCAAAATGAAATCACTGCTTGGCAGGTTTTCATTTGATTTAATGGTAATCCTTTGGTCATATGTTTTCGGGAACCTACGTATTTTCTTTATAATAGAATGGGTCACCTTCAGAAGGTGTTAACCTCTTTTCAGCATATCGTTTGGGATGAAGCTGCTAGCCCCTTTTCGTCTTTCATACTGGCCACGACCCACCATAGTCGACTAGCTGAAGGCACCAATTTATGGCTTAGGTAAAGAAAGACTCGATGGATTTTCGGGAGTTGGGCTAAACCCTGTCCTTCCTCCATCCGGGATGTTTTCGGGGTCTCCAGCTGGTGGTGTCAAGGCAGTTGTTTTGTTACATTGAATGAAAATGTAATCCGTAATCGTGCCTTAATCAATTGTTGGTCATTAAAATCAGGCTTGCCTCAGAATTGATATTATGGCCGAATCTGCTTCCAATTTTAGGTATATTTTATTTGTTACATTCTTCACTTTTTCTCGGTTATGCTTGGCTTGTTGCCAAAATGAGGTTCCATTTACTTTAACTTTACCACCAAAGATGTATAAAGGGTAAACCGTTTAATCAGGGATCTCGACTATATCTCCCCTCTAGTTCCCCTTTCTTTTCTTCTGACAGCTGTCATTGCCTTCGCTATAAGCTATATTTCGGTCAGCGGTCAGTCGCGCTCATATCTAGACCACCTCATTTCTCAAAATCTCGTGCCTTTCCACATTAATCCTAGAAATCAAATATCAGTGTCTTACTCTACTCAGGGACCCTGTTTCATTGCCTTTAATTGCTTATCTTTAGAAGTGTCTCCCTGCTCTCATTTCCCTCTATTAATTCATTTCTCTTACGTGTATCCATCAGACCGGGGCTAGAAAATACTTTTAGGTTGCCTTTTCCGCAGTTCTCCATTTAAGGACAAAAACAAAAAAATCAGGATGTACTTTAAAGGAATATTTTATAGAACTGAAGAACCTAAAAACGAAAGTGTTAGTGGAACCGGGACTTTTCCTTGAATGTTCATGTTATTTTTCTTGAAGACAGTCAGTCGGCTATTGATGTTCTTTGAATGCATTACTGAAAAATTCAAACTTCTCTCTAATTCTTTTTTATTCATTGAGTTACAGATTGTCAAGATTTCACGTTAATAGTCCATTTGTAAGTCTTTTTTTTCGTGTGGCCTCACGTATAACATTTACTCCAAATAGTTTGCATGATCTATTATTAGGAGCAAATATTCTATATGTGCAGCCACGCGAAAAACGTCCACAAATGGTAAAAGATTCTGTACCATTCGCTACCTTTTGCTGGGTTATTATGTGATTCCCTGCGTTAAAGCTGATGATACCCTCAAGCTGCCGATGGTTGTTTGCGAATAGCGAGGAAGAAAACGCAGCAATGTAGAGATAGATCTTCCTCTACAGACTCAAACCTCATGGAGGGAAGTTAGGTCATGGTACTTATGAAGGACTGAGGAAAACCAGAATTAAATGACTAAGTCTAATGTATTCAGCTCAAAATGTGAGATGAAGATAACGGAATCATTCTAGCATAGCTATAACGATAGACTATTCAGTAATATTATAATAATAATGCTGACAGCCATAGTGAAGCAAATATAGTTAAGAAAATATGTGCCACTGGAGATCAACAGAAGTGAACCGGCATGAGAGAGAGAGAGAGAGAGAGAGAGAGAGAGAGAGAGAGAGAGAGAGGAGAGTCGGTCAGCGTTGAAGACGATGCGATGGGAAGAAATGCTAATTTCCCAGTCGCTCAAATAGGCAATTTATGTATGTGTCTTGGCGAGATTACAATGACCGCCGTAACAGATTTTATTCGATAGTGGTGATGAAAAGCAAGGTGGTATGCTTTTAATCTTAACCCTCGCATGATTCTGACTTCAGTATCGCAGGAACGCAACATTTTTATTACGGTTTAAATCCCTAATGGGCAACTATTTTTCCTACCCGTCGACGTCACAGTCTTGCCGCGTGACGTCACAGCCTGCGTCACTCCAGAGTTATTACCTAAAATGCCACGTGGGCTCTTTGGCCCACCCCTCTTTCCTAAAACTCCAGACATACCTCCAAACGCGAGACTTTTCGTGTCATCATCATCATCCATTATGTCATCTTTAAATGAACAGACAGGATTTCCCCCTTTCTATTCTCTCGTTCCATTTCTCTTTTGTACTTTAAAGAATAAATTCGTTCAACATCGTTAGTAATGAATTCACATATATTTAATCTATTTTTTATTGTTCACATTAACTTAACAATGAATTAAACAAACTATGCCATAACAATCGATATCAACATCCCTCACGCAAATCAGGGATTTCTTACGAATCTTTTTAGGCTTTTTGTCTAATGAAGGTCATAATGAAGTTAATAATGAATGCACGTGCATTCTGCAAAGTGATTACTGAAGTTTTGATGGAGTTCTTAATGGACCGTGACTCTGACCTCATATACTTTGTCTAACAAATGGTGGGCTGATGTCTAAATGTTTTCCTTGCTTCTGGATATTGGTTATGGAATCCCACACAAAACGTACACAGGCTAGCGTGTGATGCCTGTGCTGCTGCAGTTTAAATAGGAATTATTGTCTGAGGAACAGATGCTCAAGCAGCAAATGTTCGTTAAAGGATACCACATGTGCATATAAATGCGCAAAATTTTGTGTTTTTCCTCATTTATTAAAGAAGTGTAATAACCTTCTAAGAAAATATAAAAATCATCCATTGATAAACGACGGTATTGTAGCATATAAAATGAGCTGAGAAGTGAATGTTTGTGCATAAACTCTTATAGTTAAAAAGAAAAAAAAAACTTTTAAATAGGTTTGCATTTAAAATGTCAAAATTTTATTATGAAGAATTATAGAATTTGTGTGCGGTATCTTCCACCCGGTAAAATGCAGACATACCACTGTTGCTATTTTACCGAAGTGGAGTTGATGAGCATGGAAGACCTTATCAGTATCACTAAACTAGTGAGAAATATTCTCTTGACGTTTTATTTTTCTAAGACCCAGTTTTTGTTCGTCCTTTCTTATCGTTCTTTGTCCAGGTCACCATTTTCCAGGATCCTTCGTTCCTCTTTTGTTCGATTTTTGTCACTATGGCACCCCTTTCTCTTTCTTTGCTTCTTTCCAGGAACTTTCCTCACACGGTTACGTTCCTCCCTCATCTCCCTTTCATTTTTTTTTTTCATGCAGTTATTTGTGGACGTTATATTACTCGATTCCCCACAAATTCCAGAGGAGGAGTCTCGAATCTTGAACTGTGTGTGGGCGGTGCGTATGGACCAGTGACATGGTCATGTTGATGGGAGGAGAGGATGTGGGGGAGGGGGTGTGAGACGGTGGAGACGATGAGGAAGAGTTCCAAACAGCTACCTTCTGTCATGTGTGGGTGGCGCTCCTGGCCCAGTGACATGTTCGGGTCGGGGAGGAGAGGGGTCTGACGAAGCTTTCTAATGTTGAGTTTTGACTTTTAAGAATTTGTTTATTTGACTTTTCATGTTGTCCATTGACCATCACAGTATCGGTGAGATATACAACGTACTAAAGTGACATACAAAGGGATTAGTAACACAATATGAGATTATAATACGTTGCATAAGCTTATAATTTGGAAAAATATCAGAAGAATGCTTGTTTAATCACAATACAAGGCAGGAAATGAACATCATACTACAGCAGGCGACTGAAAAAAACCCGAGACCTCAAGGATCGTAGGTAGGCATGTACTAGATTCCCCGGATGTAAATGACAGGGGCGCGATTGGGGTGGCACTGGGTCACTTGAATGGTTTGGTGGCACTAGTGCAGTAGCCCACTCACTCCCCATACCCTCTCTCGCTTCTCCCCTCCCTCCCACTCTATCAGGAAGCGGCAACGGTCTGAAAAGAAGGATCGGGGACCGGTACCACTACCCCATAGGATGACTGTGTTTCACGAGGAGTTGAAGGAGGCGGCTTTCTTCTCTCCTCTCTCTCTCCTCTCTCTCTCTCTCTCTCTCTCCTTAGTCGAATATGTTGTCCATGGCGATATTGATTGCTTCTTGTCGTCCGCTCTCCTCTCCCCTCCCTCGGGCGCTCCTTCCCGTCCTGTGAGAGAAGTGGAAAGAAAGGCAGGGAAGGAGCCGGATGACTTCATCTTCATCTGGAGTTTTTGTTTTCACATGATGAAGCTTTTCTTTGAGGGAATGCCTGGTAGTGAAAGGTTATTTATTAGCAGTCTGCACGAACTTTCATCTGATACGCGGAGAGGTTTGGTCTGTTAGAGAGCGTTGCTGTGAGGAGAAAGGATCGCTTTAATCTGCTGTTTTTGTCAATTTATGGAATTTGTCATTTCATTCCTTCTTATAGTTCTATAAAATGACTGTGCCTTGATTCCATCGGTCTTGCAGTGATTTTGACGTATTCAGGAAGAGAGGCTTCGGAACACAACTCTTCCCACATTTTTTTATCTAGAAATCGGCGAGGCTTTTCCAGTTACACGGTTCAGTCATTTTTTTTAAGCTTTAGAATTCTCATTGTTACTACGTTTTTCCGATTTTTATAACCTTCGTATCTCTGAGAGACTGAAATAGAAATAGCCTTCACTTCCTTTTTCGCAGTTAAGCTCCTTCCTCTTCCTTCCTTATTATTTTCTCTGGTATTATTCGGACTTGGCCCAAAAGAGCGTTAAGTTGCCCATCCTGAAGGCCTCTGCTTTTTTAAAGAAAGTGAAACTGGGTTTATTTTTATTTCTATTTTTTATTTGATTTATTTTGTTGTAGTGAAAATATATTTATCATTGCTGTGACTTGTGTTCATTGGAGTAGAATTTCCGAAAGGGAGGGAAAATATGTCCCACGTCTTGATATTCTTTTATCATCCCGGTTGCATATTTCCGAACTGTTACCGAGCACCGAGACCTTTCCTGAAAAAAGCGTGACGCCATATCATAAAAATTAACCATAGAATCTTCTTGAAAATAATCTCATTATGCCTCCCACACCCAAATTCCTGCAAGTAATCTCCTATGATTTAACCTAACCTAACCCAACCTAGAGGCATGGCAAAGAAACTTGGGTTATTGCAATACTAGTATATATCTGGGGAATTGACATCCCGGTTATGTTTATTGGAAGCTGGAGGTTTCAATAATGATTTGTTTCTAAGGCAGAATGCACGTCCTTGTTCTAAGGGATGAGAGGGCATAGCTAAAGGGCTGACTTTCTTACAAAGCTTTTCGTTTTTGTTATTTTTTGTAATGTAATCTTAATAGAGGTACTTTGTTGTTGGTATTATTATTGTTATTATTGTAATGTTACTCATTCAGCATAAAAATGATAGACTTCTATGGCACCACCTTTCCCAATTAGAGCTGGAAGATTGTTTAAGTCCCTGAATATGAATATGCAGTTACCTTCACTAGTAAAATTAGCACCTTGGGTAGTGAATAAAAGGAGAATTTGAACACACTTACAATTTTGACAACACAGTACAATAAAGCATATAAGCGGAAAACGTCCACATGACGCAATATACAAAGATGGATCTAAACGAGAACACGGAGTAGGATACGCTGCAGTATCCCAAGACAGAACGTATCAAATCTCTCTACCTAATAATGCTTCCATGTTCACAGTAGGGCTGTGTGCAATTGCATCAGCCGCCAGAATACTTATACGAAAAGAAACATCACAAAATATATATATTTTTTATTTTATTTTGAGCGACTCGAGAAGCGCTATAGAAGCTTTTCAGAGTTACAAACCAAAAAATAATATTGTACCACAAATTAAGTTATTACATGAGCTATATAGGAATGGGAAAAATATAGAAATATGTTGGATCCCTGCCCATGTGGGGATTAAAGGAAATGAAGAGGCTGATAAAGCGGCCAAAGAAGCAACCATATGTCAAGATCAAGTGTCAGTATCCCTGTTATTGATTTTGTAACACACGTAAAGGTAGGTATTATAAGTAAGTGGCAATATATATGGAATGAAGAACCAGAAAATAATAAATTATAACAAATAGCACTCTATTTTGGACGCAAGTAATTCTCACACGTCTCCGAAAGGCCATACTCATGTGACACTTAATGAGCAACCCACGTGGCCCAGCTCCCGAGTGCTCAGAGTACAAGGTGATAGTGAGGGCCGGACGTGTTGTGCGAGAGCCCAAAGTATGACAAGCAGCGACTGTTAACTTTTGGAAAGAAGTCAGTAAAAGAACTTTCAGTTGTTCCGATTCTGATGTTTATAAGGAACTGTGATTTTATTAATAGAATATACTAATAAGCAAATAATGAAAGCACGAAAACCCTTAGAACGTTTAATGAATATCAAAACAAAATTTTAAAATTTTACTTGACTTATTCTGAATTTTAATGTACCGTTTAAGTGTGTATGAATGGAAACATGACTAAATGTATTTATTGTGTGTACGTGTTCCAGTAGGAGAACATATGTCTTTGTGCAGCTTTTAATTTATTTTCATTTACTTATCATCATACTGAATTACCTATTTGGTCCCAGTGCTTTGGGCCAGCCCTATGAGAGTTGAAATAATAATAATAGTATGACACTGTAGGAGGATAGCCTATAATATTCTGATTTTCGAGCATAGGCTAAATGATTTCCAGTTAATCGAGACTTGGACAGGAACTTACTTTAATTTTCAGACGGTTCATATCGCAGAACACTTTCTTAATGTCAAGGTCCTCCCTTATAAATATTTGTTCAACTCATAAACCATTTAATCATATTTGGTGTGCGGTTATCAGATGTTCATAATTGCTCTATTCAGTTCAATTCAATTCATAAGTGCAGTATTTACACGTCGTTGTGAGAACTCATCTCGTTCAAAGGATATCAGAATATAAAACTAAATGTATTACATCATATTGTAATAAATACCAACTATTTAAGTATGGAAGTCGAGACCAGTATTTAAAACACTTTGACCTCTTCTTGGTGTTTCCTTTATCATAAATGATGTAGATCAGAGGCATTACTTACATTTATGAACAACTTCCGCATATGTACGGAGAGTCTTTAATTATGATGTAAGTTGCTTTAGTTAGTTGATTTTTCCTTTTCAAACCCACAGTGCGTAGTTCGTGTATACAACCCATAGTGCGTAGTTCGTGTATGCAGCCACATTTTGGAAAATTTATACAACTAAGAGATTTGAAATAAACAAGACGGTCTTAATTGATATTGGTCCCTTTGAACAGGTGGTGACTGATTTACCTACTCATTAGAGGACTAATAGAAACAGTAACATGACAATGTGGTCTATATTTCGTTTGGGAGGGAATTGCTCTCTCTCTCTCTCTCTCTCTCTCTCTCTCTCTCTCTCTCTCTCTCTCTCTCTCTATATATATATATATATATATATATATATATATATATATATATATATATATATATATATATCTGTGTCTCTCTCTGATTTATTCGGTGGATTTTTTATTTTAAAGGGTCTGGAAGGAGGGGGAGATATTTTGATTTTACAGTACATCTTTCTTTTCTACTTTCTCTCTCATTTTCATTCACCTTAAAGTTGGTGATGAAAATTTCCAGTTGAATGAATATATAGATTAAAAAGTATATGCTCTTACTCATTGTGATAACTGTAGACAAAAGAAAGAAGTCTTGGCAAAAAGGCAAATGAAATTACGATGCTGGAAGCATGTTTTTTTTTATTACATACATACATACATACATACATACATACATACATGCATGCATGCAGTAAATGGTGTGAATGTGAGATGGAGGCTTTAATTAGTGAAAAGATGAGATGTTGGGAATGCAGTTCCATGACTAAAGAAATCATATGCAAGTATCCAAGAGAATGGATAAGATAGATAAAAAAGAAAGTGGAAGAAAAAGTTAAAAATAAAAAGAGAGGCGAAAGATTGTTAGAGAGAATAAGTTACTCAAGCGAGAAGTAAATGCAGAGATAATTTAGTGAACAAGGATATCGCAGAATCATAGAAGAAAACGGCGAAGTATGGTCAGTGGGTCGTCAATGGAACTAATATATTTAGATTTGTCGAGGGTGGGAGACAGAATAAAGACCGAGTTGATTGACGCAGTGTTGTGGATGTAAGCATGACATTTAAGAGGTCGAAGAGCGGAAAGATAGCTATGGAATGTGTAATCATTTTAACAGCGCAGCATTCACACACACACACATATATTATTCGTATATATTATATATATATATATATATATATATATATATATATATATCTATATATATATATATATAAATATATAAATATATATTTATGTATATGATAAAAAAACAGATTCGCCTGATTTTTAGTATGAGAATAGCACATGTAAGTAACTGTCCTGTCAAAGTTTCCGAATTCATGCAATGGCAGGGCACAGATATGTGTTGAAGTCTGTCTGTCAATGTATTTATGTCTGTACTAGTATTAAGAGTTAGTGAAAGCTTTAAAGTACAATTTTATTGATCTCTTTGCAGACCATGCGTTCGGCCACTGCCTGCCACACTATGGCCACTACCGCGAGGATGATCTTCACAGGTAAATGTTTAGTTGGCCTACCTTTATGACCAGACAACTAGCGTTAGACAAGGATTGATAATAGCTGCTGGCAAACTAATGTACTGTTAGAAATCCAGTGTTAAAAAAAGTTGGGTATTGTGATTTTATGCAATATTTTTATTCATAGCATTGTAAATGTAAATTATTATTTCTATTGTATACCTGTAGAAGACCCTCTATTAAGCATTCGGTATGGAAAATGATAGCTGCATTAAATATATATAGAGTTTTCTCTGTCTTTCTAATAATTTATTTTTCAGGGTCACTGCATTCTGCCAGTAATTCGCCAATGTTTGTCATTCTTGGAGAGGAAAGCATTTGGGAACTTGGTTAGCTTTATTCCCGACGTATACAATACAGTAATACATAGCATAGTAGCTACAGGGACACGACAGTGGTAACTGAAATCTGGGGCCCATGCTCCGTAGAGTTGTTCTTCAAGAGAAATTTTCGTCTGCGTTGCTCGAGTATAACTCTTGCTCAGTATGATCACGCCGCCATTAGGAAAACTCACGGAAGATGAACTCCATATTTCAGTTGCCATCGTCGTTACTCTGTAACTAATAGGTTTATCGTATCCGTCAGAAATCAAACTAAGTTTGCAACTGCTTTCCTCTCAAAAAATGACAAACATAGGCGAGTTAATGGCAGAATGCAGAAATCCTGAAAAATCTATGCTTATTATTATTATTATTATTATTATTATTATTATTATTATTATTATATCTAGACAGATACCAAGTCTTCCTTAGTTATAAAAAATAGAACCCTGTAAAATAGCTGTCATTACTTAATTTTTTTTTATCGGAATACTTCTTTTTGCGAAATATGTCGAATGCAAATCAAATGGAATTGTTGTTCGGCCATTGCTTTACAATTTAATCATTTTTGTTTGTGGTATTTCTCATCATTATTGCAATGGACCTCATGAATAACGGCTACGGCTATTCATATGAGGCCCATTATTCTTTTAAAACCCGAGCATTATGTTTGTGGTGAAATGTGTCACTTGAAAGAAAAATATAGTTCTTTTGAGGAAGAAATAATGTTTTGTATTTATGTATATATACCGAATTATATAACTTCTCTTGTCTTGCCAATTTATCACATACATCAAATTATTTTCATAATCGTTATCCTGGAAACATAAGGCTGTGCCAGCCTACTGACCCTACCCTCCCTCCCCCCCCCCTCTCTCTCTCTCTCTCTCTCTCTCTCTCTCTCTCTCTCTCTCTGCATTAGGAAAAAGAATGCCAAAAGCATGCAAACTGTGTAAGGTTTGGTATAGCATAGTCAATCCACAAAACCTAATCAGAAAATGTGCTGCATGCAACATTCCGACCCATCCACAGTGTGCTGAGGTAATACAAGATTTGAGAAAACGATACAAGAATTTTTTGTTCAACATGTCTATCATGGATAGACAATGTTATTAAATCAAGATTGATGTACAAAATATGAGTTTAGGATGAAGAATAAGAAGAGGAAGAAGAAGAAGAAAAAGAAGAAGAGGAAAACGGAAGAGAAGTAAACAAAAATGAAATGACAGAAAAAAATAAAAAGAAGGAAAAACAAAGAACAAGATAAAAGTATTGGATGCAGAGATACTCATTGATACTACATATGAGGCAATAAAGCAGCATACCTACGAAGAAATAAATTACGATATGACAACAGAAAAGCAAATCCCGAAGAGGCTCTACCCAGATCTATACAATGACGGGAAAGAGGAAAAAATAGACAAGAAAGACAAAATCTGCAACCTTTTGAAAAGAGGGAATTGCAGATTTGGAGAAAGAATGTTACTACAAACATCCTAAGATATGTCAAAAACTATGAAATATATGGTAAATGTGCATACTTAGATGGATATTGGGGATGATTGCAGAGATCGCATCCAAAAATATGTGGAAAAACAAAATAAAAGAAGGAAAAGGATGTAAGTTCAACAAAAAAATGCAAATACATGCACCCCCCTGTAGCCATGAATCATAATCAAATAAATAACCAACCAAGTAATAAAATCCAAAATAAGAAAGAAACAAAATAAAGAGAGAAATCAAGAATATCAGGTAAAAGAGAAAAGCAAACCACCAATGAGATATGCAGAGGTGTCAGCAAAAAAATTTCAAGCATCAGCTCCGAAATTCTACTCAAGAGATAATAACTGTATTTATTATGCAAGAGGAGGATTGCAGAAAAACGGGAGAAAATTGCAGATTCAGACACAAAATTAATAATTATGATGAAGGAAGATCAAAATATTATGGAAAAGTTGGATTTTTTAAATGTCAGAATTTCTGGAATGAAAAAAAGAACACATACCAGAACAGGAAAGAGACATGGGAAAATCCTTATTACTACCAGTATTAAATGAAGGAGAAACACGCAAACCATCATAGTGATGAATGCGCAGGGTTTAGTTACGAGTAACTCAAAAAGAAAAATAGAGTACTTAGAAGAACAACTAACCCAAAATGAAAAGAAAATAGATATAATGAATATAAGTGAAACCTGGTATTCCCAAGAGACTGGGAATGATGATCAAATAAAAAAGGGTTTCCAAACTTATAGATCAGATAGAAAAAATAGGAATCAAGGGGAACCGCAATATATGGGAAAGACAAAAAACAAGGAAAAAATATATGAGAAATATAGTAACTCAGAATGTGAACTAATAGCGGTATGAATTTGAATCTGAAAAATTGATGAACATAGTATATATAGACCTCCTAATACTAAAGAGTTTTGACTTAATAATTGAAAAAAATTGGATGATATATGTAGAAATCACAAGGACTGGACTATTCTCCTATCTGGTGACTTCAACTTTCCTTTCGTAGAATGGAAAGAACGAATAGGAGATTGTGGTTGTACTTATACATATAAAAAAGAGAGTAATTGTAGTGCAGAAGATAAGAGGCAATTTGAAAAAAAGCTATTAGATATGCTACTAGAATACAACATTCAACAAATAAATCACCTGCCAACAAGAAGGAAAATACTTTAGACTAGTATTTGTGAACGAGATTGAATTATGTTAAAGAAATAATAGTTTATAATGCGAGTTGTATTTCAGACCATAATGTCATAGAATTAACAGTTCATTCCAAAGCAAGTGAAAATAGAGATAAGCAAGAAATGAAAAAGTGGGAAGGATATGGAAAATAACAACTTTCTACAGTAAAAATATAAAAATGGTCAGAAATTAATGAAGAATTAAACAAAGATTGGGGATAACATTTTCGTAAGTGATGACATAAGGGTAAATACGGAGATATTATATAAAAATATTGGAGATAATAGTGGAAAAATATATATACCGAAGGAAGAAAAGTAAAC
This sequence comes from Macrobrachium nipponense, assembly GCF_015104395.2. Classification (NCBI taxonomy): domain Eukaryota; kingdom Metazoa; phylum Arthropoda; class Malacostraca; order Decapoda; family Palaemonidae; genus Macrobrachium; species Macrobrachium nipponense. Next base: position 139,545,517 of record NC_087200.1, on the reverse strand, counting down.
CTCATTCATGCATACCAAGAGACAGAAGGATCTTGTTCCAGAAAATCAGAAAGTGGAAAAAAGGTCTTGCAAAAGAAAAAAATGCATGGAAAGTTATAGAACTAAAAAGTAAGATAGAAAATGCAGAACAAAAGATTATACAATCAAAAGAAATTGAAAAAAACGGGACTTGGAAGAAAAAACCCTATTAAAATATCAAGCAAAACCCCAAACTATTATACTCATATGCGAAGAAGATGAATAAAAGAAGAATAGAAATAGGGCCTCTGAGAATTGAAGGAGATTAACGAATGAAAAAAAAAGAAATTTGCAACATACTGGCAGAACGATATAAGAGAGAATTCACCCCTAGATAGATAATGAAGATAATGATATAGAAGTAAGGGATGAAATAGTGAATATTTAGCTGACATAGATATTAATGAAGCTGATATTGTGCAGGCTATTAATGAAATTAAAAATGGAGCTGCTGCAGGGCCTGATGGAATTCCTGCTATTTGTTAAAGAAAGTAGTTCATTCTATCGCAAAGCCACTTGCAATATTATTAAGAAAAAGTGTAGATACATGGCAAGATATATGATGAGCACAAATTAGCATATATTACCCCTACTTTCAAAAGTGGATCAAGACTAGAGGCAAGTAATTATAGGCCTGAGTCTAACATCACATATTATGAAAGTGTATGAAAGGGTAATGAAGAAAAATATTATGAAACATTTAATAAAAAAATAATTTGTTTAACAAAGGACAACATGGTTTCGTACCCGGAAAAAAGTACACAAACCCAACTGTTAGTCCACCGTGAAAACATATTCAAAAATATGAAAAGGCGGAAATGAAACAGATGTGGTTTATTTAGACTTTGCAAAAGCTTTTGATAAAGTAGACCATAATATATTAGCGAAGAAAATTAGAAAACACAATATCGTGGATAAAGTAGGAAGATGGTTAAAAGAATTTTTACACAACAGAAAACAGATAGTTATTGCAAACGACGAGAAATCGGATGAAGCCAGGTAATATCCGGTGTGCCGCAAGGTACGGTGTTAGCTGCAATACTGTTTGTTATTATGATTGAAGACATAGACAATAATGTTAAGGATTCGGTAGTGAGTAGTTTCGCAGATGACACAAGAATAAGTAGAGAAATTACTTGTGATGAAGATAGGAACGCTCTACAAAGAGACCTTAACAAAGTATATGATTGGGCAGAGGTAAATAGGATGGTATTTAACTCTGATAAATTTGAATCAATAAATTATGGAGACAGAGAAAGAAAGCTATATGCAATAAGGGACCTAATAATGAGACCATCACAAATAAGGAAGCAGTTTAAAGACCTTGGTGTGATGATGAATAGGAACATGTTATGCAATGATCAAATAGCAACTCTGTTGGCAAAATGTTTAAGCAAAAAATGGGAATGTTGTTACGGCACTTCAAAACAAGAAAAGCTGAAACACATGATTATGCTTTATAAAACATATGTTCGTAGTCCACTTGAATATTGCAATATGATATGGTACCCACACTATCAAAAGGATATTGCACAATAGAGAGTGTACAAACGGTCCTTTACAGCTAGAATAGAAGAAGTTAAGGACCTAGACTACTGGGAAAGACTACAATTCTTAAAATTATATAGTCTAGAAAGGAGAAGAGAACGCTACATGATAATTCCGGCATGGAAACAGATAGAAGGAATAGCAGAAAATATCATGGAACTAAAAATATCAGAAAGAGCAAGCAGAGGTAGATTAATAGTGCCCAAAACTATACCAGGAAAAATATGGAAAGCACACAGGACATTAATCCACTACGCACCAGATCGATAATGCAGCGTCTATTCAATGCGTTGCCAGCTCATCTGAGGAATATATCAGGAGTGAGCGTAGATGTGTTTAAGAATAAGCTCGACAAATATCTAAACTGCATCCCAGACCATCCAAGATTGGAAGATGCAAAATATACCGGAAGATGTACTAGCAACTCTCTGGTAGACATTAGAGGTGCCTCACACTGAGGGACCTGGGGCAACCCGAACAAGATGTAAGGTAAGGTCTGTAAGGTCTCTCTCAAATCATTTGCCTGACCCAATGTATTTCCGGGGATGTGGTGATGTGCGCGACCTTCAAGGTTATTACATTTTGATTCTCACTTCCTAGTGTTGTCTGAGTTTGTAAATCAGTATGCGACTTTATTTACTTTAATGTTTATATTATAGGACTTAATTTTGTTGTTTAAGGGACATGGTCACTATCCATAGTCGGTAAGGGATTGTGACTTAGTGAACTCAGGTTATATTTCTATTTTTTCCAGTCACATTGAAAACGAAAACACGATGTTATTAACAGAATCTTATGTGATTTTCTTCTTCCAAAACCAGCAATTCATACTTGTTGAAAAAGATGCATCTCTCTCTCTCTCTCTCTCTCTCTCTCTCTCTCTCTCTCTCTCTCTCTCTCTCTCATTTACTAGGATTGGGAAAAATATCAGATAAAGATGACGTTTGGTGTACATGAGTAAGAATAATAACTCCGACAATTCAGGTTTTATTTGTTTATCAAACATGCCATTCACTTTATTATTCATCAAGCAATAAAATGATACTTAAATTTGAATGACGAGCAACGATCCTGTTGTGCAAAATATCCTAACCTTAAAACCCTGTTGTAATTTGTGATGATTGAATAGGATTTATTTGCTTTGCCTACTACTGGAAGGATGAGATGACGGTTCACAAGAACTTTTTTTTTTAACATTATAAATCGTTAATTGCGATTAAGTTCAAGGTCGACATTTACCTTGTTAGTAGGACGCTGGTACGATTAACTCTTCAATTAATGTGTTAGGTTGTTTAATTTTTAAATTCATGTAAGACATTGCTTCCTTATACTTTTGGATTCCATGTTTCAAACCATTTTCATATTTTACTTAATCTTTCATTAGTTTTTGCGATCGATTATAACCTTCTATATACCTTGCCTTACTGAATGTCAGCAATAATTCAACACGTGAGTAACTAAGGTACATTTTATACTTATTTATTTTTTTTTACTTAACCCCAAAATTTTCAAGTCTCGTAGATTCAGTTCAGTATACAACGACTTTAGATGTTGGATTGATTTAGATACCCCTGTAATTAAGTGGTAACCATTTTCTTTTCTTTTAAAGAAAACGTGCCAGACCAGACGATGACAGATAAGGCAGACTTACATTTAAGGCTTTTCCATAGAAATCTAACGATTGTCTTACGTAGTTCTGCTAAGAACTCTTATTTTAAATTATCTCTCTTTACTTCTATATTAAAGTGCAAGATATTTTTCTCACCATTGCTTCCTGCATCTTATTTCCAAGTTTTCTATATATGTTTAATCTTATACTTGTTCTGGCATATAATGTCACCAAGTGTGTGTGATATTAAATGTCTCCAACTGAGTAGGTATTTGTGTTCATCAGTACATCAGAACTCAGGAATGTCTCCGAATAGGTTAGTAATTGTGTAGATAAGACGGAAGTACAAAAAAATCGACTATTTTTAGGAGCAATGGAAGTATACTTTAAAACCCATGAGGAGACATTTACTATCCATTTTAAAACCCATGAGGAGACATTTACTATCCATTTTAAAACCCATGAGGAGACATTTACTATCCATTTTAAAACCCATGAGGAGACATTTACTATCCATTTTAAAAACCCACCAGGAGACATTTACTATCCATTTTAAACCCCACCAGGAGACATTTACTATCCATTTTAAAACCCACCAGGAGACATTTACTATCCATTTTAAAACCCACGAGGAGACATTTACTATCCATTTTAAAACCCACGAGGAGACGTATTTACTATCCATTTTAAAACCCATGAGGAGACGTATTTCCTATACATTTTAAAACCTATGAGGAGACATATACTACCCATTTTAAAAACAATGAGCAGACGTATTTACTATCCATTTTAAAACCCACCAGGAGACATTTACTATCCATTTTAAAACCCATGAGGAGACGTATTTACTATCCATTTTAAAACCCATGAGGAGACGTATTTACTATCCATTTTAAAACCCATGAGGAGACGTATTTACTATCCATTTCAGACCCTGATGACATTCTAACACAATGTTTACAACACCCCGCCGTAATTCATAATATTATAAGAGTTAGTCAAGTTCATATAGTACTTTAAGAGTTTATCCTTATGGTTTTAAGTTGTAGTCAGTCAGAACCCAAACACTTGGGCATAGGTTCGGATAAGTCGACTTACCCCCACCCCCTTTTCATCAGTTCCCTCCTTCCCCCACCAACAAGCTCCCCTCCCTATTATTCCTCCAAGCTCCCACCATCCCCCTCGCAAACCCATTCTTCTATTACACCTCTCCCCCCTCCAGTTCTCTCTCTCTCTGAATTGCGCACTGGAAGATTTCACACACTTATTCATTAGTAGTTTTATTTAATAGTTTAAGAATAGGAATGTTGGGTGTAGCAATGAATCGATGGTTAATGGACATGGCTGTTTTGGCTCGGTTGGCAGTTTTGAACACAGTATTTGAGCAAATATTCACTGGCATGCGACCACAGAAAGTGGTTTGTCACTGGGTACTGAAGGTGTGCTACAATCACACTGCCCTTGGCAAGTTTGCTTAGATCCGCAAATAGGTGCAAACGTGCAATTGCAATCCATCTTGTTAATATGTTCAACCAAGAGACGAAGGCTGCCGCGCTGAAAATAAGTCTTAACAGGTAATTATTAACCATAACACTTTCTATGGATAGCCTTATGCAACACATTTCACAACGACGACAATTTTTAGTGAAATTATAGTGATATAAAATCATGATAACTATCATCAATCCCAAGTGTTCCGGTAATCGGTTTTTCCCTTAATCTACTTTGTATTTGGGAAGGTGCCGTTCGGCGAGCCATGATGTTTGAGGAGGATTATTGGTCGTCTGACTATAATATCCGTGACAGCGTAGAGCCCGTCATTGTCGCTTCTGACTGCGATGATGAGGATGAGCTATTCCTAGACAGCGATGACGATTAAAATGAAACCTATGAGTTCTTGTGTGTATCGTTATCTATTAATTCTATAACTAATATAAATTATTTTACAATTTTACTGACACCATCTCACTGTAGAATAATTATGCCCATTGTCCAATCTATCTCATCGAATAACAGGTCCAAAAAAGCGTTCATACACATACTTACAATTAAAGATGAAAAAATATAATTCCCATGACAGTTCTTAGGCAACACAGTAGAATGAGGTTGAACATCATAGTGGAGCTCATTAGCAAAACCCACTCAACTCTTTGTTGGGATATACACATTTGAGTTATAATGTGACAAAATCATGCAAATATAATAATTTATAAGTATGTATTTACATTTTCTAGTGAGTTGTGCAATTCAGAAGAGAGAGAGAAAGGGTTGGGAGACTTGGAGGGGAAGAGGAGGTAGTGGGTGGGGGAGAATGTGATAGAAGGATGGGTTTGCGAGGGGGATGGTGTTTGGGTTTCTGACTGACTGCAACTTAAAATAATAAGAGTAAGCTCCTAAAAGTATAGATTTGACTGACTTCTCTAACATTAAAAAATTACGGCGGTTCTTGTAAACATTGTGTTAGAATGTCATCACTCTCCGACTAAAGGCCTTGAAGATATTCCCCAAAAACGATGCCACATCGGGTATTAAATGGACAGTAGTCATATTCACACAAACAGCTATAGCGCAAGAAGGAATTGTGCAATTACTTTTAGTTTTTAATAACCGTCAAACCCGCATTTTCGGCAATTTATCGGTGTTTATGTGATTTGTGATATATATATATATATATATATATATATATATATATATATATATATATATGTGTGTGTGTGTGTGTGTGTGTGTGTGTGTGTGTATTATATATATATATATATATATATATATATATATATATATATATATATATATATGTATATATATATATATATACACACACACACACACACACACACACATATATATATATATATATATATATATATATATATATATATATATATATATATATATATATATATATATATATTAATAAGAAAGGAGCCCATAAAAATACCTACTAAGTGGTGAAAGTTAATGCAATATATCAGGGAAACTACTCTATCTTCAGGTAGGGCAAGTAATGAATGAGGGTAAGAGTTACAGAAAGGCGATATTTATACCAAGGGATCCAAAACTCACTGTTACGTCGCTCCAGTTGACAATTTCTCTTTAATCCTCTTTTTCTGTAGTTGAAGGAAGATTTTGTCTATAATATCTGAGTCCCAGCTCCTTTTGAGAGGTTTGTCATATTTCTTTGTTTAATTAAGTTTTTTATACCATCTGGCCTTTGAACCGACAAATGCTGCTATAAATTATATGGGACAAATTCCAGCTTATTCTGTGATTATGGTTATTTATATGGTTAAAAATCGCTGAACTGTTAGGCGTACCTAACTGACCGTTTATGCTGTAAAACCTATGGTCACAAAGGTTACGTTAATCGGGGATTTTGCTAAGGTATTCCGGTAGGTAAAAGCAAAAAGATTCGAGTTTCCAAGCGTCTGTGTCAACGTCTTAATCCTGTCCAGGTGTGGGATTTTGATTTTATTATTGACCGTCTCTCGAGTTGTTCAGATGATGGTGTTAGCTTTATGGATCACTGTCTCAATTATATGGTCAGGCTACGTTAAGAATGACAGCTGCTTACGGATCCTTTGTCCTAATGCCAGACTGGAAAATAATCTAGATTTTATAGTGGCTTTTGACAAATTCATATCTGATAAAAATTACAGCCGAGAAGAGATATGTTTTAAAGGGATCCCACTAAATGCATTCACTGACCTTAACAAGGTCATGGAGACATTCTCCTCCCCATTTATGATTCGAATCTACCTCATTGCCGCGAAATAATTAGATTATTGTGACTTACAAAAGAAGAAGAAAAAAATCTTGAGAAACCATCAGATGTGCTCGTATTTGTACAAGTTTTAGGTTCTGTAGAATATTAATAAATGGCTTGACTGGATCATCTTTATGATAACTAAACTCTTTTCTTCCTCAGATATGACCTGGGGTCAGACGAACTACGGCTCCTGGAGCAGGAGATGCAGCGGCTCTTCCTCTTAGGATACCGCTGGTCCCACATCTACACCCAGTGTGTCCTGCAAGAACTTCTCCATGCCATCCGGCACAAGTAAGTTCGATTTTCTTCAGGTATGAATATATTTATATATATATATATATATATTATATATATATATATATATATAATATATATATATATAGAGTGAAGAATGACAGTGACATTGATGGTACTTAGCTTTTTTCTGTTTTCTCACGTATGATTTTTAAATCATTCTTTTTAACTAACAAAATACCTTTTTTTATGAATTAATTTTATGGAATACGGAAGCCCTAATCTGATGCCTTGCTATTTTTCTTTAAAAATTAATCTTTTAAATGAAACTCCTATTAAGTGTTTGGGTAACACTAAAACAGCTCTCTAGCTAGGGAACTAGTGCTTTAAGTTCAAAATAGGGCCCCGTATTTAGTGTCAAGCCCGTGAAGATGAACGTAAAATCATAAAGAATAGTCGGTTAATATAATAAAAAATTCATTAAATCTTATTTTTACGAGACCACTGAGCTGATTAACAGCTCTCATAGGGCTGGCCCGAAGGATTAGATATTTTTACGTGACTACGAACCAGTTGGTTACCTAGCAATGGACCTACAGCTTATTGTGGGATCCGAACAACATTGTATCGAGAAATTAATTTCTATCACTAGAAATAAATTCCTCTGGCTCCGAGTTGGCCTGGTTAATATGATAAGTATAAATAAAAGACAGCATGAACAACACCACAAACAAGGCGGTAAATATTTCGGCCGGCGACCGGCGAGAATTAGTTGGCGATAGTAGTCTGCAATTGTGTCCGTATTGATGATTAATAACAAAAAGTTTTACTATCGAAAGGAACGGTTTTGTATATAGTGTTCTCCGTGAAGTCCAAAAAATTGATACTGAGAATATATAATGCGAACTCTGAGACATTGATCATTTTCTTTTGCAATGGAAAACGAGACTGATCATTTTCCATTGCAATAGAAAACGTACACTGATGGCAAAGGAAGTGTTTATAGAGAATGATGGCCCAGAATATTGCAGGGGGGCCTTAGTTATTCTATGTTGGTGGGGTTTAAGTGACTGTCCTTAAGTCTCATATTTTAAAAAAATATATATTATCCTATTAATCTATTATTGTCACTCCCTTTGGAGGTGATTAAAGAGGATTTGCAAGCATAAAGGATAATCATACGCTTATTCTTTCCCACATGCCTTTACATAGCGGTAACCAGTGCAGTAAACACGAACCTTAGTCTATTTTTACCGGCAGTGTACTACCTATTTCTTATTCTTAGATGAATAATTTTTTAGTATTGATTATTACATTAATGATACATGTCAGACTGATGGGTTCATACACTTATGTAGTTATACAAACTTTTATTCTATTATTATTATAATTATTATTATTATTATTATTATTATTATTATTATTATTATTATTATTATTATTATTATTATTATTAATATTTTGCCAATAACCCGGTATCACTGCATGGGGTCGATCGAAAGCTTCCTTACGCGCTTAAGTTATTAGGCATAATATTGTCTGCTAAGCACTGGACCCAGATATGCTTATCTCATCTTTTTTGTAGTTCATACTGAGGTGACAAACATTGCCGCTTTTAACAGTTGTTTCTCACTGCAAATAGTTTTAGTTGGATCTTTCTGAGCAAAATCCAGCTTCTGGAGGTTTTCATAGGGTTTCCATGTTTCAAAGAGATTGACATCAGTTCATATTGTTTCGTCACTCAATACTAGTGGTCCTTGCTACTTCACGAATATCAGTAGATCATCTAATATATAGGTAGCTGAAACTCGCTGTGGTTAAGATAAGGATCATAAATAAAAACATCATTTAAAAGTGTAAAGAAAGTCGAGTGCCATTCATAATTATCCCTTTATTGCCAGGCTTTCGGTTGATTCCTCATACTGACAGTTAATGTTATATGACATTTGCCGTATTTTGTTCATATATAACATACATACATACATATATATTTATATATATATATATATATATATATATATATATATATATATATATGGTTTATATATTACGAAGACGAGAGCAGACACTCAACAGTAGTCACAATGGAGCTATGGAAAGGTATTCTATTTTCCATCCATTTATTAAGAAGCCGTCGTTTCGTATCGCTTGATACATTTTTCAGGCTGAACTACCACCTTTGAGTCTATAATGATCAAGTTAACTGTCCCTAACCTCAGTCACCAGTCAACATCAACCCAACTGTTCATTGCATAGTTTGCTCTTGCTTTTAACCTCTGGTTCTGTGCTCACCCCTCTCTGCCACCTCTTGTTCTGCATTCTGGTTAGTCTGATTTACGCTACCATCGTGGGTAGGTGTTTTGTGCTTCTTGCCTCTGCTTTTGATTTGTTCCTCATGTTCTGATTTTTAACTACTAATGTGGTGTTATAAATATATGTGTATATCTCTTACTATATATAATATATATATATATATATATATATATATATATATATATATATATATATGTGTGTGTGTGTGTGTGTGTGTGTGTATCTCTTACTTTTTATATACAATGACTGTTTATTTTTAATTGCTATTTCATCCTAGAAAATGTATCAAGCGATACGAACGTCGACGTCTTAATAATTGATAGAAAACAGAATGCCTATCCATAGCTCCATTGTGTGTGTGTGTGTGTTTATATATATATATATATATATATATATATATATATATATATATATATATATATATATATATATATATATATATTTAATGTGTATATAGATAGAGAGATAGATATCTAAACAGATAGCTGTACCATCAAGGAAGCGTTAAAATGCAAGGTGTATAATACAGACCTGTTTACCCAATGCAAATGTACGTGTACATTAGCACATTTTACATATGCAAGTATACTTGAGCACTGAGGCAATAAAATCCCTGCCCAAAGGTATTCACGGGAGGTATCATAAACATTAGAGATTCCAAGGTCAGCATTTTTATGGCTTAAATAATTTATCAGTGATGAACAACCTGTACAGTTTTTTTGTCAAGAATTGAGGTATCCATGCCCCCACGAACAAGCCTGGCTACTTTCGCCTGAATTTTCTAATAAAAAAGAAAATAAGGCCAAAGAAAATACATCCAGGCAAGTTAGCAGTAAACTGCTTAGTAGTTTTCTGCAAAGATTGTTACAGAAAGTTATGTTCCCAAAAGTTTATAATATGTTTGATAAGAGTTTAGAAGACTCCGTAACTGAATTCTGATGTATAAGAGAGAGAGAGAGAGAGAGAGAGAGAGAGAGAGAGAGAGAGAGAGAGAGAGAGAACACATATTGCCAGGCCAGAATTTTCTCCTACTTCCGACAATTTTTTCGAGACAGCATATTCTTGGGCTCCTTTGGAGAATTAATTACAATTCTAATTCCGAAAGCTACGGATAAAGCTTACAGGTTTCCTTTTCTCAAGATACACGCTTTACATACGTTAGAAATTTACAATAATTATATTGAGTTTTAAACTGGGTTGAAGGCTTCGAAAATGATAGGTCACAAACTTTTCCAAAAATGAAGGTACTTTTTATTATGATGACAGGAGGTTGCGTGGTTGTCTCTCTCTCTCTCTCTCTCTATCCTCTCTCATCTCGTCCTCCCTCTCTCTCTTCTTCTTCTCTCTTCTCTTCTTCTTCTTCTTCTTCTTCTTCTTCTTCTTCTTCTTCTTCCCTTTAAACTGCTTATCTGATACCTTTTTATCTCACAACGGTACAGGGCTTAAAGTAACCTCATGTACTTTGGTAAGGAGATTTACTTCACCCTTGCCTATAGGAAAGCACCCTGGGGTCATCCTCTTTTATGGAAAAATAAAAACATTATAAGTTTTTGAATTAAATTCGGCTGCATTAATTCGTGTTGAACTCTGGAACAGTGCAGATTTTAAGAGTTAATGAGAGGATTTCCATTCAACAAAAATATTTTCAACGATCTTCCTCCAAAGACGTAATATATTTTAATAAAAATCCAGCCTTTTTAGAGGCTACTCATCTAAGCTGCAGTATCATATTGAGCTGCTGAAATTCCTGAATGATTTCAGTCCCAATTTATGTATGAGAGTGATTCCCATTTATAGCAATCCATCATGTAAGGACATTTTTCTCTTAAAATGTGGGTTTGTTTTATCTTGTATGCAAAGACGAAGTTCTCAAATGTGATAAGCAAGTTTTCTATTGTGAACACAAATTTTAATAACTTTACCTCTCGTCTCCAAGATGAGGAAATGTTGGCCTATAAATAAGTTATCTAAAACGGTAGGAAGAGATTACGGCTGTTCTTGGTGTGCAGTAAATGGTTTAGTTAGCTTATGGTCCTGTCGCTTAATGTAAAGTTTTCTAGTGAAGTTTGCGAGGGCGTAATTGCTTTATTCCTCCGCATAATGCTAAGCATGAGCTCTCTCTCTCTCTCTCTCTCTCTCTCTCTCTCTCTCTCTCTCTCTCTCTCTCTCTATATATATATATATATATATATATATATATATATATATATATATATATATATTATATATGTACGTATATATATACATATATACATGTATATATATGTATACATATATATATATATATATATATATATATATATATATATATATATATATATATATGTGTGTATGTATGTATAGATGCTCATTGAAATTTCATTTGGGAGTTTTCCAGACCTATTAACCACATTACAAACTTTTGGAAACATAGCACGCAGTTACTCTTTGTAGTCAAACTATCTATCTATCTATCTATCATATATATATATATATATATATATATATATATATATATATATCCTATATATATATATATATATATATATATTAGACACGCGCCCTCACACACAGTGCAGTTGGGCTGTTTACAAATAACAAAATCCATTGTGCCCTCTTGACTTGTCAAGGCAGTGAAGTTTAGTCAGTTGGAGTGATAACCATGGTAAAAATGGTATTGAAGTTAGTAGAGTCATGCCATTTTAAAAAAGACTTACTGAATCTTCCACAACTATATAATATATATATATATATATATAGGATATATATATATATATATATATATATGTACATATAGTAGACATGCATGTATGTTTGTATGTACGTGTTTATGGTTTGGAGTTAGAGTTCAGCATAAACAATATAGATGGATTCATTGCCCATGTAACCTCCTCCTGAGAGAGCATAGGTTGGGAGATTTAAGTAAACTTTAGAAATCAAATCTTGGTTTTGTTCATGACTTATTTCTAATTCGTGTAAGGAAATTAAACTGCAAGTTGCGTGCACCTTAAATTCCGATTAAAATTAATGTATTATGTGGCCTGGGAAGGTCGTCTTTGATGACTGTAGTGGGTTTCTAACTAAAATAGCTTTAATCCCCTCATCACGCATTGACACAAGGATGCTTGCTGTTTGTTGCGAGTGTTGCAAGCATTTCCTTACTTGCCATTTCTTGTGTAGGGAGCATTTGATTTCATGTGGAGATCCTTGTATTTGGACACATCTGGTTTATACTTACTGATATTTTAGTCGAGTATTTGATCTGTTCGAAGAACGTCTTCCCTATGCCCGAGGTACACAATAGAAGAACTAATAGACAAATATGAAAATAAAGAGGTAGAATTATATTTTGATTTTGCTTGAATTATTAATTTGTCTTCTTCCAACAGGGCAGACTTTGATTTAAGCAGCTGTAACGGAGATGTGGACCAAGATCTGGAAGGTGCGCTCAGAGCCATTGAGGGAGAGGAACTGGTGAGGGACATTTTGGTTTACTCTTTTTCGTAACAAACGCTTACTCTGAGTTTTGGTTATAAAAACGCCATTTAAAAAAATGCATGTAGTGTTGAAGTCCTTTCAAGGAGTTCTTGGACAATTTAGGGAGAGTTGTTCTTATTGATGTATCAGCTTTCAAGAAAATAATAATAGTAATGCAATTTTAATGTAAATTCATGGTTCGTAAGAAATGAGTGATACTCTTATGTTGTTGCCACTTTCACGTTCCTCTGGGTTTTCGCTTCCAGCTATGAAATTATTTGTCATGGATTTATGACGTCTTGTGTTTCTCGCAATTACGAATTAATCTTTAGAGGTGAAGGTCAAAGAGAGTTGAATCTAATTTAGTATATCTCAAGATATCTTTGAAAATCTGTGGCTTATGCTTCTGAAGTGTGTTTGCTAGACGTGTTTGCGTTTCCATAATAGTCACAAATTCTGCATACGAAAGCCATATGTATTTGAGATATGGGAAGTGGTAATAAGTAGTTTTCCCGGAAACTTTTCTAGTGAAGATGCGACTGTGAATATTAGTGATATCTGTATACGTTCAACGCTGAAACTTACCTCTTATGTTTTTTTCAATGCATGAAATAAGGGCCTGTCCACACCAATCGGGTCTCTGCCCGACGGACACTTCCTGCTGTTTATATTTTCTCGCTCTGGCTCCATACTCGGCCAGTCAGTGTAGTGAAACGGGGTATGGAAATAGCGTTTGCCCATCGGCAGTGCCCACTATTGTGGACAGGGCTCTAGACCATACGAGTTATTATAAGTATTTATGACATGCAGGGTATTTATTTCATGTCCAAGTTTTGCTTTCCTCTTTTACCTAAGGAGTCATGTTTAATTTATTTAATGTTATTAATGAATTCAAATAAACTTATAAACCCTTCATGTTTGTTAGTGTTGGATGTATTTAAATGAAAAATTCTCACCTGATAAGATCTGGCCTTGTACATTAGATGTTTTCTTTTACTATTGATCCGTTGATTTTTGTTTTAACTTCAGGTATCATAATCCGAAACCTTTTGGTTGTAAACAAGGATTCTAGGCGCCCAGTTTAAGCCGCGTTGTTTCTTATGATATCTAAGTCATTCTCCATTCTTAAGTTTTGTGAGGAGGCATTGAACTTCCAACCATCATTAATCATCATTTATAGTGTAGACAAAAGAGTGTTTTGGCTATAGTATATGGCCCTCGATCAGCGTGGAAGCAGAATTTTTATTTAACATCTTGTGGGAATATCTTAAATCATCAGAACCTCTCATTGTCTGATCTATATTCGTCTTTTTTATTTTTATGCCATCACTCAGTTGGTAAATCATTAGACATTATTGAGGTTTTAATGTTCATTCATAACAGATATTTTTGCTCCATAACTGCAACCGAGCTAAAATAAATCGACGCAGAAGTAATAGTAACCTACTTTATTAAAGGAACACCTCTGCCTTGTCCCACCTGTCAACATTGAATAAGCCACACATTAATGTGCTCCCCAAATATCATCTCGGTATTTTTTAATCTGTGTACTAGATGTTCTAAATGGTTTGATCATAGTACTAGATGTTCGCGTAAGTGAAGATGATATTGAATAGTAGGTAAGATGAATTTGAATGTGACCAATCGTCTTGTCTTCTTCAACACCCATTAAAAGTGCCAGAGTTATTTTGTTAACACTAACCTTGATACACCTATTCACCATTTCATTTGTGGAGGTAATAATAATTAATAATAATAAATTGTTACAATCAATATTTTATATTATTATTATTATTATTATTATTATTATTATTATTATTATTATTATTATTATTTATTCTTATTATTGTAATAAAAAAATTATTTTATTATTATTATTATTATTATTATTGTTGTTGTTGTTGTAATAAAAAAAGAGAACTCCGCAGTAGCAACATATACAAACTTGTTAAATCAACGTTTCCGATTCCCCCTTTGAAGGTTGACCCGCGCGATCTGGCCATCGTCCGGTTCACACCCTCGGCTACTGACCCGCACTCGGACTTCGCGGACGAAGTTTACTTCCCCCCTATAAAGGACCATGAGAGTGAAGACCACCAAGATGATGATGACCAGACGGAGGCAGGCGATCACCAGGTGAGATGTAATTCCTCTAGCGCCACTCTGGGTTTAGCCTACTGATGTTAACGCTACTTGACGTTTTAAAATCTCTCCGTTATTAATTTGTCTGTACATTATTAAAATCATCATCATCATCTAGGTTATATTTTCGAGGACCTCATATCGGGCTATCAAGCGAGCATCTTCAGTGTCTTGTTTGTAGTTCATCATTTTCCAGAAGTACCGGCTCTCTTGTATGATATACATGCTCTTTTGAAAAAAGAACCATTTAATTTAGTTTTATTGCCCCCAAGTTTTGACACTTTTAACTCGCTATAACAACTGACTTCATAACTGAAATCTTCGGTTCTTTCAGGAGTCACCCACGAGTGAGCCAGGTGAGTCATCCTCGGGAGGAACAGGCGGAGGAGGTAACAGTGCTGGAGATTCTAACGGCTCTTCCTCCTCCTCCTCCTCCCTCCAACTTCCATCCGCTGGGGGGCATTGATACATTCCCCGCTAATCCCCCCGGCCCTCCCATGAGCGACGCCGCCGTCGGTGCCCCTTCATCGTTTCGTGACCACCCGCCTCCCCCTCGTCCACCGTACGATCCACGACAGCAGAACTATATTCGGGTTTACGGTATGAGGACCTCT
This sequence comes from Macrobrachium nipponense, assembly GCF_015104395.2. Classification (NCBI taxonomy): domain Eukaryota; kingdom Metazoa; phylum Arthropoda; class Malacostraca; order Decapoda; family Palaemonidae; genus Macrobrachium; species Macrobrachium nipponense. Next base: position 139,529,817 of record NC_087200.1, on the reverse strand, counting down.
CCTCTCCCCTTGTGGGATGCCTCTAAGAGCTCCCTTGCACATAGCCGTTGTCCTGTTATGAACTGCAGACTGTCCTGACACAGCTTTAGATGGCCCCGTTTGTGGGACGCTCTGCAGGAACTCCTTTGCACATAGTCATTGTTCTTTACCTTGTTGCAGTCTGGCCGTCCATTAGTTGACGTGTTTAGCCCTAGCCTATTTTAGAGTAATGAGTCACTTTGTCATGTTGCGTATTTTCCTTTACCAAACTGATGGTGGTATTCAGCTTTCAGTTTCTTGTTGTAGTCTAATGTTTGCACTATCATAGCTTTTCCACTTCCAACTTGACATTATTTTCTACTTTCATCAAAATTACTTTTTATACATTCAACCGGATTACGAATTTTTACTTCGTACCTCTCTTGTCTTCTGTTATTTTGTATTTCAACCAGCCGTCAGTTATCGTCGTCTGCTGTGAAGACACCACTTTTTTTTTCTCTCTCTCAACCTGTCTTCTGTTATTTTTGACTGTCAGCCTGACCCTTATTTTCCTCTTCCAACCTGTCTATTATAATGTTCATCCAGGCGACTACTGTTTTAAACTAACAACCAGGCCTATTTTTTTTTTTTTTATGTGTAGGTTAGTAAATTATTTTATACTTAAACCCTGCCGGTTGTTTCGTACTTCCAGTTAGGCTACTAGTTTCCATTTCTAGCCTGACAGCTATTGTCTACCTCCAACTTGTCTGTTTTTTTCTGCTTCCATGGTTACCAACTATATTTTTTTTCAAACTGGTGTTTATTTCTATATCTAATCTATCAAATATTGTTTTCTTCCAAACTGTCTGTTTTTTTGCAAGCCAAGACCTCTATGGTTTCTGTTTTCAGACATTTGGTTTTTCCATGTGCAACCTACCTGTTAATTTATATTTTCAGTAAATTACTGTTTTTTTTTTTTTTTATACTTGGTCCTGTCTATTTTTGTTCTTCCAACTTGACTACTATTTTCTGCTAACAACTTGCCGGTTAATTTCTACCTTTAGGCTGACTACTAAGATCGCTTGCCAACCTTCCTGTTACGTAATCTGTTCGTCCAGCATCGCTGGAAGTTTCTTTTTACAGCATAACTAGAATTTTTTTATTTTAGCTTGATTATTTTTCATACTTCTAGCCTGTCTACAGAAAGATTATTTTTCCTACTTTTAGCCCGTCTACTATTTTCTGTTTCTAACTTGGATATTTTTCGACTTCCAGCCTGTCTTCTGGCCTTTTCGATTTCCAGCGTGACTGATGTGTTATACGTCCAACCTGTCTTGATTTTTTAATACTTGCAGCCTCAATAATCTCTACTTTTAACCTGCCTGTTATTTTTACATTTTGCCCTACTGTTCTTTTCTGTTTCAAGCTTGACTGCGGTTTTTCACCTTCAACATGGTTATTGTGTCACCTCCAACCTGTCTGTAGCCTTTTAACTTCATTTTTACTTCTATTCTGACTACTATTTCACATTTTCAACTTAACTACCAATTTCCACTCGGTCTACTATTTTATATTTCCAAACTATTTCTAGTTGCATCATTGTCACTAGATGTTGAAATATTCACTGGTTACAGTTGAGTTGTTTTGTCAAATACCTAAATCTTCTCATGTAATTATGCACCAATGCGTAATGAATATGGATTGGTTTCTTTTGACATTTTCCACTACATAGTTGATTCTCCTTATTATACTGATTTTTTTAAGGGTCAGTGTTGGAGAAATTATTTTCTTTCACACCTCTCAATATTTGAGATTGGCATTTGCTTCATTACTTTTACTAAGTCTTCTCTATGTTTACACACCATTCAAGTTATTGTTACACTGCACAAGTTTGTTCCATTGGTGTTTTTCTTTTCCTTTTTATCTTCAAGTGGATGATCACAGTTGAGTTGCTTAGTGTTTAGTCGCCGTCTTTCCATTCTCGGTTTCACTTCACTTAACTTCACACTAACTGTCACATAACTAACTTTTTAGTTTTGTTTTCTTCTCACTTTACGATCCACTTCAGATAAAAACTTTCAACCAAACTTCGCTTCACAAAGCTAAGTGGTTAGTGTTGTGTTCTTTTCGGCTCTGTGCTTCACCTTATAATTTTGAACTACTTTTTCACGAAAGTCATTGTGTAGATTTTTTCCCTGCCCCTTTCGATTCAGCGTCACCATAAAAATTGCAAGTTTTCTCAGTGAAAATGAAGAGAATCACTGTAGATCTTTTCTACTAGTCTGGTCCCATGTTCATAAACTGTAACTTGTTAAGGCATTTCTTGTTCAAATTTGGTAACTAGTTGTTCCATAAGGATTTGGGCCTGCTGAATCCAAAATCGATGTTACCAAGCAAAATTTTGAGTTTTTAACTGTCAAATCACAAAAATTTAACATGGCCACCATTTTTTTTTTAAATTAGCAGTAAGTTTCCCATGATATATTATTTAGGGGGATAATTTTGTCCACTATTCTGGGGATTTTAGCATCATAGAATATATTTAATACAAAATCATGACTGACTGGTCAATGCTTCTATGGAAATGTTACATGTTTAGTAGTATTTTTGAGAAATTTTAAAAACGTGATCATTATAATATCGTTTCATAAATGACCCATCTTTGTCCAAATACTTAAGGTATCATTAAATTTATGGTGAGTTAAAATATAAAAAAGTAATATTACTCAACATTTATCAGTATCATTTCACTTATGTAGCTATTTAGTCTTTTTCAGGTCAATTAGACAGATATACGTACTATGTATTGTGAGATATGTAATGCTTGAAATGATATTTTCCCTCAGCAGCCATTAGGTCATTACAGTCAGACAGTGCAACACTTAGCTTTTGGTCAAATTTTGCAGCTTCCATTACCTTTGGTCTCATGCTGCAAGTACGTATAGAATGGAGACTTTCTTTGGAAGAAACATGGCAGAATAAACTCAGGTCCCAAATAAGTCATTCAGATGAACTCCGTAATTTTGGAGTACCAGACCTACTAGGACAACTATCTCATTATTTGTTTTTGGTCCGGAGGCTTCTAGTCTTGATATTTTTCCTTTGTTTGTGAATGCATAATTATAGCAGAATATTTGCCATGTAGGTGTCTATAATGCAGAAATATTAAAAGTCATGTCTATAACTTTTTGTTCTTCTGGTCCTTCAATTTGTGACTCTTTGGGGCACTGACTTGCAGTGTTTGCAGCCCCTTTGGTCCAGCATTTACAAGTGTTTCCTTTTGCTGGGCCTGACAGGTGATGCACATTAACAAGTCTTTCATAGGTTTTTTAAGATTAAAAACTGCCTCCATTTTCCATTCATCATGAAGTCCAAACGCTGTTATCATCTACATTATGTGTAGGTACTAATAGCTACTTTTTGTATATATTAATGAGGTGGGTGATTCTTGTGATGTTTCACAACTGTATCTGCACACTACAAGCTTGCACACAAATATGACTTTAAAATCCGAGTTGAATCATATAATTATTGACTTTATTTTTCATTTTGGTTTAAAAAAAAAAAAAACAGAAGAGTGTAATGCCGCTGAACGTCATCAAGGTTACCTTCGAATTCATTTTTACAGTTTCGTTTTCGTCAATGTCATAAATCATAGAAGAAAAACAAAGGAGTCAAGAATTTTTTATTAGAGAGATGTGCCAATATTAGCGTTTAGAGTTTCATGGCGGCCATTTTGTTTTCTGCCTTTTGTGGCCTTCATATTCGAAATACTGCTTGGTAACCTTGAATTTTGGATGTAGCAGGCCCAAATCCTTTGGGATCAATTGGTTGCCAAATTTTTACAAGAAATGCTTTAACAACTTTACTCGGGGCCTCTTTTATGAAAATGGGACCAGGTTATATCATGCCATAGTCTTCTAGCAGCCTTGTGAGAAAGTTCATCAGAAAAACATGCAAAAATTTCGTCACCCTTTGCCTTTTCTTTAGTAACCTTGCCTGACATACTTTCCCCTCCATCGTCAGTCCCACTCCGCCATCGTAATTTATGTCTAAAGCCTGTTATATCTTGGTGACTCAGTAGGGTTTATAAGCCTTAAAGAATAAGTAAAACCCTTCAATGGTTTGTGGTTCACGTTAGATATTATACTAGTTTCTGGCTCACAGTAGATTTAGAAAACATAATCTCTATAAGCATACTTGCAATATTTTGATTCACTGTGAATTCTAAAAGCACAAATGTTTTGTGGTTTCACAAAAGAACTAAAAGCCACAGTAGTCACCGTTCTACTGATCAGGTTGTTTTCCAAGCTATAATACCAATGAGTAGAAGTATTCTGTAGTCACATTTGCTTTGTATATAGCTGTACGGGATGCCTTTCCTTTTTCAATACATCACTGTGAATAATTTTTACCTTTACAAGAATATAATATTTATACATTTTCATGTTTTACACGTATAATAAGCAAATGTTGAATTGCGTGTGGGTGTGTGTTAAGTTTATGTATAATTTCCAATGCACGTTTAATGTTATTTGTGTAGACTAATGTAGTTGTCATTTATACCTGGATTGTTATTTCTCTAAACCATAATGTATCCTTAGTTTAGAATAGTAGTGCTTATTTTTTTCACCATGATGCCTTATTAAGCAGACTTAATCATTTCTTTTTTATTATTGATTTACGTTGGCTATTAACCATAATACAAACAAATACAGTGTAAATATATGTATACATACGTACATACATACATATATATATATATATATATATATATATATATATATATATATATGTATACATACATATATATATTATGTGTGTGTGTATGTGTGTGTGTGTGTGTGTATGTGTGTGTAGGCAACCCTCGGTTAACGACAGGGGTTCCGTTCCTTGGGGCCTGAAGCTAAGCCAAAAACGTCGCTAACCGAAGTTCAAAAGTCTTAGACTTATTAATGATGCCTTAGTGTCAGGCTAGATATTTTGCCCTATTATGTAGTAACTTTCATGAAAATGTGGAATTTCATTTGCCTAATCATTTACTATGGTCTGCATGGTAGTTCTACAAATTTTTAATGTAAGATTCGATAAACTTACGGGTGAATCTTGGCCTAGTATGAGAGAGAGAGAGAGAGAGAGAGAGAAAATCACCTTTTCATACTGCTAACGTTTCCTCCATCTCTTTATATATCATATCTTTGAGTTAAATAAGATAAAAATATAAAAGAGAATGATAAAAGTAGCGTTAGTCGTTGCTTAAACGCTGCAGCCACAAACAGCTGAACGAAAACAGTTGTTTTGCTACAACAACCAAAATGAATCTGATAATAACAATGTTTTGCTTTTATTTCAATCATCGTTCGATAGTAAAAAATTACCTCAGTTATGTTACAAATGACGTTGATTAAGTAGAAAAGGACTTATATATTTTTACATTATGCCTATATTTGGTATGGAGAAAATATTGTCAAGGAAGTAATGAAGCTGAGAAAACAAAACGTTCACAATGCTAATGACTATGAATTATCGTGCATCAGCAACATGGATGCAACTCTACCACATATAATATTGGAGAAAAAAGTATTGTAATAAAAAATACTGGCCATGAAAGAACACATTTAACTGTTGTTTTCATGCCGATAAAGATAAATACGCAAATCTCGTATTATTATAAAATAGGATGAAAATAACGTAAGGAATCGTTTTTTTTTTTTTACATAGAAACAAACATGCTCCCATCACAATCTATAAACGAAAAAAATAACAATCGAGTTAACAACAAGACGTACATATTTAAGTCATATTTCAACTTATAAAGACTTCATATAACTAAAAATATAAATAGTTTCTAGAGATCTATTTACTCTAAATAGAAGCAAGAAAATTGCTCTGAATCGAGGGCGAAGTAACACTGCTTTTGCCCTTAGCTGATTTTTCCAAAAAACATAGATCGCTTTGTTTGTATATACGTAGCAATGCGAGACTACATACAGTATTGTTGGATACAGTGAAGTAAAGCATAATGTTTTAATAGAGCCAAGAAATACATGCATATTCGTCATGTATTTCTTCACCTATTGACGAAAAAGATAACTAAGTCTAGTTCACATAAGTCCATTTTCAACTGAAAAACGCTTCATATAACAAAAAATTACCCGTCACATATGTATAGAGTTTCTAGAGATTAGTTTACGTTAAATAGAAGCAAGAAAATCATTATGAATTGAGTTAAATATGGCGAAATAATCTTACCTCTGCCTTCAGCTGGTGTTTCAAAACCAAAACATGATCGGTTTGCTTCTTTAGTATATGATACAATAGTAATACAAGACTACATACAATATTATTGGTTACAGCAAAGTAAAGGATAACTTAATAAAATGAGCCAAGGAAAAGATGCATATTTGTTATGTTTGTATTTTATCAGGTGGTCACAGCACTTGGCTTAAGCCACCGATAACCAGACAACAGTGCTATAACCCTACGGTGGGTAAAACCCAGTTATTAATATATTGAACATGCGCCATTAAACCGAAATGCTGCTAAGCGATGCTAACGCCAACCAGATATATATATATATATATATATATATATATATATATATATATATATATATATATATATATATATATATATATATATATATATATATATATATAGTATATATATATATATATATATATATATATATATATATATATATATGTATATATATATATATATGTATATATATATATATATATATATATACTACTATATATACTATATATATATATATATATATATATATATATATATATATATATATATATATATACACACACACACACATATATATATAGTTGTTAGTCGACCCCCAGTATTTGGAGGGGCTTAGGGACCACAACCATGTACAATAAGCTGAAATCTCTGATAAGTTGGAACCCTCCCTCTGCTAAAAATGCTTATAACTGCCTATATTAATAGTTCAAACACCAAATATACCCTTGACTAAAACACTGTAATAACCTATTGTAATAGTTCAAATACCAAATGTATCTTAAACTATCATCCTACACCAAATATACCTTAAGCTATCATCCCAAAACACTTCAATATCATTTCAAAGTCATCTTACAACATTACCTTTAAAAATATGGGGTTTACGGCTACGTGTAGAAACTAACCAAGTTCCCCTATATTCATGCACAGCCATTTTCTCTCATACAGTATCCAAGCAGTTCCCATTTCTTTTTACAGTAGTACATAAGGGAAACATTGGGAATTCACAATTAGAGTTAAACACTGTACCTAAATATTTAAATATGCATTAAAAATCCATTTTTTTTTATATTTTGCTGTTTTAGATTAATAATGATACATATTTGAAAATTAGTAAGTCGTGTTTCTGTCATAAATTTATTTAATCACGAAAATAATGTGAAATGCAGTAATTTGCGAGTACTGCTCTAAGAAAAAATCCACGAATTGGTGAATTTTCCACGATATATTTGGAGGTACGTTCCACAGAAAAATCCGCTAGTAACTGAACACCTGCGAGTGCTGAATCGCGGTATAGCAACGGGCCATTATATATATATATATATATATATATATATATATATATATATATATATATATATATATATATATATATATATATAATATATGCAGTTAATTACATACATATATATATATTATATATATAGTATATATATATATGAATATATATATATATATATAATATATATATTATAGATATATATATATATATATATTTATTTATTTGTTTATTTATTTATGCTGACTAAGCCTACACACTATAACTATGTATGGTAAACTTCCCGTTTGCCTGTGACAAGTAGCTATTGACCTCATCTGAAGTTTGATTAGTGTATGTTGCCGACGTTATAGCCTTGTGTAGTGGTAGTTGTTGTGACGTTCAGTCTTGATAACAGTACTAAACTCCGAAACTCGAAGGCTGCAGTAGAACTGATAAAGAAAAAAACATTTGCAATTCTTGGAGGTAGCTTTTCTTCCCAAGGTTTCCAACTCCCATGGTGTACGATCTTGCTGAGCTTTTCAAGTATCGCCTTAAAAGGAAGGGCATATCAGTTTCTCTCTCTCTCTCTCTCTCTCTCTCTCTCTCTCTCTCTCTCTCTCTCACACATACCCGGTTGCAGGGAAGCAGCAGCTGCAGCGCCGATAAGGGGAAACTAAACATGCAGTATGTGAGTCGAGTGAAAAAAATCGCCCTGAAAAGAGATTATCGCCGAATGAAAAGGGAACTCGAGTCTGGGGTTTTTAATTATAACCGAGTTTTCAACAGTGAAGACTATTGTTTTGGAGATGCTTTGAAATATTCAAAAGATGAATTGCATGTTTGTCGTATTCTTTTAACTTCGTTTTCTAGTGGAATAACTCTTAAAGATCCAAATGAAAATGAGAAAGATAACATATGAAAGCTGAGGTGTGCGCGTACCTGAAGAGGCGGAGAGAAGCGGTAAAAATGGGAAACTTTGTTAAGGAGGATATCCCTTTTATCCTCTACATATAAGGAAGTGGTACATACAACATGTGTTTGAACTGACACTTTTGTTTTGGACTATTATCCTAAGGGGCAAGTTCACCTACTCAGTGTTTTACCTTGTTCATTTATTCCTGTATCTCATGAGGCACCCGTAATTCTGCCAATGACCTCATTTTGCACGCCAGAAATATATTTTGCCTGACCATAGTTGCTGTATTCATGGGTTCTGCAATATTCTCAAATAGCTGATGTTATATGTTTATCTTGAACCTTCTGTTTAACTTATATCTTTTTTTCATAAAAGAGCAATACTGTAATTCCTTGATATACTATAGTGGTTCTGTCCTCGTTCAAAATTCTTCCTTTTCACTAAAGCGTTGATGGGGGATTTTTATTGTTGGAAGGACTTAGTGATTGTTACACCGTAGGCACTTTTTATTTATCTTCTGTAATATACTAAGTCTAGATATGAATTTAAAACAGTCTGATTTCATCATCGATATTTTATTTCTTTCTCACAACGTGAGTTACGTATGATTTTGCATTCGTCTGCATCTGCTCTTTATGAGTTGGTCCTTAGCCCAGTAATACATACGATTGTATAATTTCAAAATGTTTAGAGTAAATTACAGTTTTTCATGTTTAATAAACCAAGGTTTAACAACCCTGAGATCTTTCTGCTTTCTTCAAGGTTCAGCATCACGCATTAGTTGACATTTATTGACTTATTTTACGGTTTGACCTCTACGACTGTTTCTCTTGTGACCACAAAAACTATTTCTTTTCTGTGCAAGGATGATTTACCAATATTTATTGAAAGAATAAGTAACAGTCACACCATGGGTAGTATGATATCATTCATTGCTTCTAAGATCTCCACTGGTACTTGAAAACGATTTCTTTTAATATATGGGCGGTTTGAGATATTTGGGTCGTAGGTCGTTTTAGATTATGCAGGTACCGTTCTGATAAAGAAACTCACGTAAAAATTACCAGAACCTGGATGCTTGAACAATGATATACCGAATGGTATCTTGAAAATATTTTCAGTAATTGCTCATGAATTCTGTTTTCCAGTACAGCAGTTGTCGATAACCACTTTCTCAAAATACGTGGGATGACAGTCTAACTGCTAAACTGGAATAGCACCGATCCCCATGACCGAGAAGATACAATATACTATTCCCATGTTAACTACATAGATGTCTCTTCCGCGCCTTTGCAAAGATATTCTTTCCGATCTGTGAAAGAAATGGAGTCTCCTGGGGGTTAAATGCTTACCTTTTACCTTTTGCCAATGTCTCCTTGTCAATCACGCAACTACTTTGTGAGAAATGCTAATCCCACCAGAGCTCCGAAAGTCATCAAACAAAAGTGAGCGTGAAACGAAGCCAAATAGTTCAAGAGACTGATTGGTGGTTGAGAAACTGGGCAGCCAGAACTGATGAAAATGAAAGAAAGTTATTGCTGTGGCGTCGTTAGGACCTCTGCGAAACTGTTTCCTGTTACAACAGAACATTTTCTGTTCCAGAACGTCATAGCAACGGCGACACATTTCAGCCTTCTCAGGTTATTCTTAGTATAGTGTTCTTTCCTGTTCTCGTGGCCACGATAGAGGAAAAAAGTATCTTTCAAGGAAAAGTAATGTGAAACAAAGAAAACTCTCTCTCTCTCTCTCTCTCTCTCTCTCTCTCTCTCTCTCTCTCTCTCTCTCTCTCTCTCTCTCTCATTTATGAATATAAAAACCTCGTGTGTGTAGATGACATAAAATCATATATGCGAGTTTAAATCTTATTCAAAAGCAATTCTTGCTAATAAAATGCTGGCATAGTCGAAGAACAACAGTTCATTTCAGATTGCTGTTTTGTTTTGATCTTGGTTAATATTTTCTTTACACTAATATAGCATTATAACAATAAAGGTCATATCTTGCTATTTGCATTTTTTGAAGACAGTCCTTTTTTTATCATTCCACAACGCAGAGCCGTTGAGTAGCGATTATTGATGTGGAAGTAAATGTTTTTGTCCTAAGGATGTTATTGTATGATTTTTAGAGAGAGGCAATTTTTTGCCGTCTAGATTTCGATAGGGTCTGTGACTGTATGTATCTAATTCCTAGGAAATCGTTGATTTGTGAGTAATCCAAGGATACTGAATTTATATATGATTTGAAATGGTCTGTCAGCTTGAGTGAAATATCATCTTTCGTTTCCAATCACTGTCACGGTTTTCTTACTATGTGCATTGTTTCCCTCAGACCCAAGTGACATGGATGAATACGATGACCACTACGACGATGATGATGACAGCTCTTCCTATCGGTCACCTTACCATTACCAGACACCTTTGAACCCTGTGTACCGCAAGAGATCAAGACCCGTCGAGGAAGCGCCAGTGTTCTCAGGAGATAAGGTGACCATGTCGCAGTTACGAAGGATCGCCAATATGTTGGATAACTTCAGGTTTGTGATTTCTGTTGTTACTTTGCTCTGAGCATGTTTACGGCCTTAATGCCTTTACCTCCTTTTTGTGGGCGTAACCTTACTTCCCAAAATCTGTTAACTTCTTATTCATTTTTAAACTTTGCCCTTTATTCACAGAATTTGTGTGCATGGAAGGAACTAATGAACACAGCTGGTTTCATAAAGTTTTCTAAGCATTTCCATTAACTATTTGCTAATCAGAAACATACATAGACAATCCTATTTCGAGCGTCAGTGACCATGGCTTGGCACTAGTTCTCGTACTCGTAATCCAACAGATCAGTGAAACTGGTTATTATCTTTCAATCCCAAATTTGTTTAGCTCAAAATGTTTTAGTTAGCCATCCATAGTGTTTGTGTTTCTGCTTCCTTAAGAACCACGTCCTCTACAGTGGTTTTGTCCACTGTCGTGAGTTGGCGGTTGAGTATTTTGAACTAGGTCTTTATTAGCAATAGTCAGGTCACAGTTGCTTATGTTTTTAGTTTGTACAAAGATTATTATTATTACATAGGTCATTTAACCAGACTACCAGATTAAAACGCTACAGAGATATTCGCTCCCTTACCTCTGTTCTTGAAGGAAATACCGTGGCATATGGGACAGTAGCGAGTATAAGTTTCATAAATGGCCTGTTATGACAGATTTGACATGGCATCTGTTTAGTATATTATTAACGCTTTATAATTAACGGTAGGAATATTAATACATTATTTAATCCCCCGCTCCGACTGGTGCTCGTATATAAAGTTTTTATTTAGTTTTTGAGTTGATCATTCTTTCCCGCGCGTGATCGTTGACCGAAATTTAACGTGTAGGAAATCACTACTGCCCTTTTTAACATATTCAAATTTATATTTACATCTAGCCTTTAATAAGAAGAACGGTGGAATTGTACATTTAGATATGAAAGTCTTTGAGTAGAGTAGGTACCTGCAAAACATTTTTCCGTAAAAGCTTGTTAATTAATACAGTACTTTTCAGACTGGTCGGTTTTTAACAAAGACTTTGAAATGTCTGAGGATTTTTTTTTTTTTTTGCATGTTTGTGGATGTCTGGGAAATAAAAGACTAATCATAGAATAAACACTTTTCGTATTTGATCATAGATTAAGCGTCTTTTTCTTTCCATAACCTTCCTGCATCGTACTTATATGCATACTGTAGTTGCCATTGATTACTAAATTGCAACAAAGGCTGTTATCTTCCTCTGACAGGCTTCAGAAGAACGACCTGGAGGAGCGGGAAGACCTCGAAGAAGGCGTGTTCGGCGAGTCTCCGGCAAGACCCATGTACAGCGAAGCTGGCCTTCAGTTTATCCCAGAAGTGGGAGATGACGTGAGATTTGTTGCCATTTGGGCTTCGTTTTCCTTAATTCAGATACATTTTGCTATATCCTTTTACTGCCCATTACGAGGCTGTTCACATTTTTCCTTAATTTCTCTTATTTTGGTACATTTTTTCATATTTTCTCTGCTGTGTAATCGCAGTTACTACTTATCCTTCCAGCTTTCCATTCTTACCTTTTTTTATGTTTATTTGCTTCTTGTAAAGGTTTATCGATTGTCTTATATTTTTTAGTTTACATTTTTTAACATATATTTTTTCAGTTACATTTTCATTTTAATGTATTTACTACTGGTTTTGCCTAGCATTATCTCTTTGTGTGTTCTTCATAACTCATCACTATGCCTATTACGGCCTTCGTTCGTTAGGCAAGTCTATACTTTCTTGGATAAAATGTGATGTAATTTACACTAAATATAACCGTTTCAATGCTTTTACAGCATTGTTAATTGTTCATCTAACTAACTGTTATTTAGTGTAACGTTATCTGCTTGGATGTAACAAATGCTTTAGCACTGACTATTTTTTTTAAATCCCGGCTTTATAACTACATTTAGGTTAATAGTCATATTCATTACCATAATATAAACTTGCTAAGGTCTCTGAAGCTTGAAATAAGAATGCCTGATGAACACTGTGTTACTTCTGCCTTACAGGATGACCCTATGGAGACTGCAGCCAGGGAAGCCATCTTGTCCAACATGCCCCAAGACCTGCATGTGGTGCAAGATGGATTCCGCAGCATGCCTGACGAATTCCGCAACGTACCTGGAGTACTGGACACGTTTTCTCCCGGGAACGGCCGCAGGTATTTGAATTCGCTTCGAAACCTTCCTGATGCCATAAGAAACATTCCAGAAGGTCTCGATGTCATACCAGGAGCTTACAACTCTATACCTGCCGCTCCTCAAGATTATCGGGGTCCTGAACCAGTGGCCATGGAAAACTCCATACCCCGGTCTTTCTATATGCCTGATGCTGGTCCTCTGGAAGTCAGTAAAGATGATCTGCCTTGGAATCGATTGATGCTGGAGGAAGAGGAAGAAGAAGATGAAGACGACCTACAGAACAGCCTCCCTCGCAGCAATAACAAAAACACAGCTCTTCAAGAAGCGTAAGCAGATTCTTTTGCAAGCTTTTTTTTTCTTTTTTTATAGTGGTAAGACAAAGTGTGTGTAGTATGAGAATTCAGTGAATTCATATTTCCTCCTGAAAACCTTAACAACGGTCCCGGGAAACAAGGCCTCAGTTATATGATTGTACAGGAATTGATATGCGCAAGGAAAGCTAACAGATATATGTGCTGGAGTCATTGATCTTAGGATTTTTTGTACAGTAGGTATACTAGTATTTTCGCTGTACAGCTGGTGTATGGTTTTTATAGCTTATTTCAAAATTTACCAGTTGTGAATTCCAGTCGCGATTGTTCCATGACTAAAGCCACTGCCCTGACCTCATCAAAATCTGGCAACGTTAGGATTATACAGTAAATGCAGAGACTAATCACTAACCACTTGGAGAAGGTCCATTGAGTCCACAGTTATGTATCGTGTGAAATGATTCATCCAGTGTGATTGAGGATTTTCGGAACTGTCGCCCTCTTTCAATTCCAACTATTCCGTATTCACAGTGAGGGGAGACGTTAGTTTTGAATACAAGTAAGAATAAATATGACATTTCCAGTGGTTATCAAACGCTAGGCATTTTCCTGAGCTCTCCTCAAACGCCCATATTCGAACTTTTTGAGGGAATAAAGCCCAATAGTGAAGCCAGATCCATAGCAGCATATGTAGTGTAACTGATACGAGTGAAAGAATGTTCAAAGCTGTCTTTATTATTCCAGTTTCCTTTGATGCATGAATTTTCTTATGTCTTTCAGTCTCATCCATGCAAGGTCTTCAAGCTTTGCATCCAATTGGATCGATAATGTGCTGATAGCTTATTTGAGCGCTTCCATGAATAGTTGTGAATACATGTAGTACATATCTCACGTGAGCATCTGGTAAAGGGAAGGGGAATTGATTTGTTACTATGCATTTAAATAAGAAATGTAACAAGAGAAACTTGTTTATTAAACACCTGAAAAGCTACACACTGGTGTGGTTTAAAGATTTGGGTTTTCATGACATCAAAGATATGAATAGAATTCAAAATTCCAAACAATTGATCAATCTAACATTTAGACTTAAGGAAATATTCTAGTCAGAATGTAAGGGGTATGCATTGTGGTATGTTTCTTGTAACTCTTAGTTAATCATTAGAATTGCATTCCTAGATGTGTACCTATGGTATTTCCACATTTAATAATAGAGAGACGCTTGCGTTTCTGACATTTCCTAATTTTTTAAAATCTGGTTCATTGCCGCCTAGGAATCTTCCAATAAACATTGCATTAATAATTATATTTATTCTATCGTCTGTGATCCACAAACGGCATTACCAACGAAAAACGACAACAGGTTCGGCCCTCAACTCAACGCCATCGGGACTTCGAGGACGGGGACGACTTCAACGACTACCAGGACTACAGAGAAGGACTCCTTGACGAATACGGTGATTATGGTCAATACGACGTCCTCGATCAGGCTTTTCCCTTTCTTCAGAAATTCGACAAGAAAGATGAAGAACGAGCTGGTAGGTGGGAGGGAATCACTTAGGGAGGAGGAGCTCGAGAAGCAAAACATTATAGGAAGGTAGTATGAGCTGATGTCAGTCATCAGAAGGGTAGGAGGGGGGTGGGGTGAGTGACCAACGCCACGATTTTGAGGAAAGTGAGACAGATAAAGTAATGTTTTGGGGTATAAGTGTAATGAGAATTGAATGAATAGGCGAGGAAGGTATTTGATGTAACTTAGTAGGCGCTTGGTAAGGCCATACTTTTGGCTATTTTAATTGCTTGAAGATTAACGTACCACGAAAGAATTTTTTAATAGAGATAGTAAGGAATGGGGCACCGAATATTGGATAATACTCTGAGGCCAGTGTTTTGAATTGAACATCCGACCTGTTTCTAATTCCTTCAGAGGCCTGTAGTATAGTTACGTTTAAGTTGAGGGTGGCTAGGGAAGAAGTTTAAAAGAGGGAGGTACTAAGCATTGTACAGAGGCAGCTGGCCAGAATATTTGCACACAGGAATGGGTCGTCAAGAGAATGGAGTCAGATGGCAAGGTGGCGAATTACAGTGCGTGTATAGATTCGAAACTAAATTGACAATTATAATAATGCTGAACGAAGAAGCAAAGGAAAAGCAACAGATTCGCATGAAAAGATGGTGTCAGTCTGACATTCTGTATTCAAGTCAAGTAATATTATTACTGTCGACATTAATCTTATTTCCTTGTCTCAAGAAAAACATTCTATGGTAAATATCCTGCTGATAATTGTTTTGTTCTTCGGAAGATGTGTGTTTATTTTTCTGTGGTACAACCTTAGTGCTTTAACAAAGTAACTTTATCGACTGTCTTTAGTTTATTTTTGCATTTAATTGCAAACGTTTGCGAGATTATCACAAATTTTGGGCAGTGAAGACGCTGATGAAACTGTACACGACAATTACATGAACTTGATCACAATATAACGGCCGTTTTCCTAATTACTTGAGAGACATTTTTGCTCCTCGCTTTGTTACCTATATCCTCCTTTAATTAGATATTGTTAAAATGAAAGATGAAATTTATTTTATAAAAAAAAATCCGTAAACCAATTTTATGCTTTTGAAAATAGAGAGAATATACCA
This sequence comes from Macrobrachium nipponense, assembly GCF_015104395.2. Taxonomy (NCBI): domain Eukaryota; kingdom Metazoa; phylum Arthropoda; class Malacostraca; order Decapoda; family Palaemonidae; genus Macrobrachium; species Macrobrachium nipponense. The sequence goes on along the minus strand of NC_087200.1, from coordinate 139,513,787 downwards.
CAGAATCTTTTTCTTGGCACAGGGAGTTGTACATAAGATAATACAAAAGGTACAGAAGGGGCTGACACCATTACCTTGCGTGTAATTCAAATAGGATGGTGGTCAGATAGATAGATGAAATAGTCTTAGACATGCCATTGGCCGAAGATTACGAAGCTGCAAAGTGCAGGCAATTTATGGTCATAGAATGTTAAAAAATCTAGACAGTTTTCTTAGACACCTGCTTGGCATATCTTCTATTTTTTCTCCGAGAACTTGTTAGTTTTGCAAGTTGGTCAGTTTTTCTTAAACACACACACTCACACTATATGTGTGCGTGCGCGTGAAACAAGTGATAAAATTTTTTTTTTATTGTCACAATCTGTAATAAAAAGTATCGGAATTGCTTTCACGGATGCAGAAGAGGAATGTTGCCTTGTCATGCGGTCGGTCATTGGCATATACAAATGTCTTAGAAATAGACGAATGTCTTATTAGTTTTGGTTGTAGATTCTAGGACAGAACTCTATTTGCATTGATCCCCATTTGTTTCGTGCTGATTAATTATTGTTTTTTTTCTATCTAATAATCGTTATTTACATTTTTACTCTTGGGACAAAATGATTTAGCCTTTTATAGTTGGCAGACGTTAATGGGTCATTGATTTTGTGCTTGAATTCCTATACAGCAATGAAGTCTTCGTCGTCATTATTATTATTATCTACACAACATGCAATCTGTTATGAAAATGTCTTTCTTGACAATTTTTATGGGATCACATTCTTCATCAAGGATAAATAGGCTTTTCCCCAGAGGTTGATTAGGCTGCTAAACATGAGTTAAATGCTTATGAGTTCTGTGCTGGAATTCCTCCATTTTAGGCCTGTGTTTCATATATGGTGGCATGGATCTTAGATAGATATTAGAACGAGTGTGTGATAGCAGTGTCAATTTCAAATGATGGTTTAGTTATGGAGGTGACAATCATCGTATTAGTGATCATGATTAAAAGATTTAACCTGAGACATCCAGAATGTGATTAGACATTAAGTTTCCTGGCTGTATTTCTTCCTTCGTTAAGCAAGCCATCAGTTTGTCAGCTAACCAAGAAATTTAAATATTTTCATGCAAAAGCATCAAGCTATTTATATTTTCATACTTTAACTTTATAATTTGATAAGAACGTATTAATTATTTCTTCCGTGTTTAATGGTCTTTTCATCTCAGTACATCTGTCTGTCTAGTGTTAGTAGCAAAATGACCTCCATTTGCTGAGAACACAATTTATACTTTAGCTCCAAAAGTGATTTCTCTTGTTATTACAGAATTAAGTACAGTTTCAGTTATGATGAAAAGTGTGTTCATGATCTCACTATATAATTCATAATTAAATGTAACATAAGCATTTTAAAAAAAGCATAGGGAATTAGAATGCTGTTGGCTTTTTCTTTTCTTTTTTTTCAATACAAAGCACTGACATTTCTTGTTATGAGTTGAATCTAACCCTTGTTTCTCTCTCTCTCTCTCTCTCTCTCTCTCTCTCTCTCTCTCTCTCTCTCTCTCTCTCTCTCTCTCTCTCTCTATCATTTTGTGATAAGGGAATATTCCAAACTGATATTCCCGTAATTATTATTTTCTCTCTCTCTCTCTCTCTCTCTCTCTCTCTCTCATTTTGCAATAAAGGATTATTCCATACTAATGTTCGCTTAGTTACTTTTCTTTTTTTATGGTCTCTCTCTCTCTCTCTCTCTCTCTCTCTCTCTCTCTCTCTCTCTCTCTCTCTCTCTTATTTTGTTGTAAGAAAGGAATATCTATACTGATGTTCACGTAATTATTAATTTTCTTTTTTATGCTCTCTCTCTCTCTCTCTCTCTCTCTCTCTCTCTCTCTCTCTCTCTCTCTCTCTCAAAAGTTGTGTCCCCCTAACTCTTCCTTCATAAAGCTGCTTACCAGTGTACGTATGTTCGCATCATGTCTTCTGCCATGTAAATTTTGGAAAACTTGCCAATCCCCATTGACGGGAAATAACAGACCTTCCTTTCTTTTTTCCATGTTATGTTTTATTTGTAAATACAATTGCCTTCCCTGAACTAACGTCTTGTCATGTTTCATTGAAATGTGTGAGTGTATGTTTGTCAGTGTGGCATCTTGAAAGACTTTTGTCTCTGTGTCAGTCCTTGCATTGAGAACTGTATTTCTTTCTTGTCTTTTCTAATCTTCATGGGATTCTCGCCAGTTATTCGAGTCATTGTATGATTTCATTATGTGCCTTCTCTTTCAAAAAGACAAAGATCTATGACATATCCAGTGGAAGATCTTCATCGTAATTTAAACTCAATTCTCCGGATGATTATGCTCTATTTCAGCTAAAAGGTCGCTTGACTCTCTTCTTTGTGTTTTTCAATTCTATATTCAGCGTAGTACCTACACGCGTAGTGATGTTCTGTCAATAATTTTTCTGGGAATTAGAATCTGAAAAATACTGAAGCATTTCAGTTATTCTTCATTGAGATTTTCATCTTTTATGTCACAGTTTATCTCATTTTCACAAAGCGATTTCTGATTTCATTGTGCTCTTTTTTTTACACAAATTCCGTCGATCTCATTAGGATTTTTAATTGAAACTTTTTTTTATTATTACTTTAATACCTCCGTTTTCTTAATTTTTTGTGATTGTGTTTTATTTCTCTTATATCTTCGTGTTTCTCTTAACTGTACCTTATGATGTTTACGGAAACATCTGTTGTCATTCTGTTCTTCGGAAACCTCCATTGTATTTGGTTTTCTCTGACTTGATTTCTGCTTTGTTTCTCTCATACATTTTCTCATTTTTATGACGTTCTTTTCTCTTTTTATGTTATACTCTATTGTACTTTATTCAGTTTTATGTCTATCAGTTCGATCCCGTTATTTTATTTGTAATTTTATAACTATGTAATTTTTTCGTCCAACTAGGTTCATCTATCATGGTTTTACTGTATTCTAATTATCTCTTCCTTAAAGCGAATGAATTACTTTAGTTCCCTTATCTGGCAGTAGCTGAGCCCTCTGACTTACAATTTTCCAAGAGCTCACAGCTGCCCAGCGCTTATATACTTTTCTTTCTGAAACCGAATTTCTGTCATGTCTTAGATATTTAATTTTTTTGGCTGGGTACTTACATCTATATTGCCTTTATATTTCCCATGATTTCTTTAGCGTGATGGAAAAGTGCTTTTATCTTACATCAGCAAACATACAGACATACACTTGGTTTGCTTCACAGTTATTGTACTTATAAAGCGTGTTTCCAAGTTCTTGCATGATTACACTAGGTTTATTTCCATTAAATCCTGTCAAAATATTGGCAGTGCATATTGCCTTTTCCAGTCTCATATCATTTACTGGTTAACTCATACATGTTTCTATTTTTGATATCCACCTTTTCATTCTTTCTATTTTAGTTGCAAATTCCTTCTTTTCCGTCGTTTTATATGATTTATTCTTAGTATATGAAACTAAAATGGTCATTACTCATTAGCTTTAAAAAGTCTTTTTATCACCAGTGAGTAAGATTGAGCGACTTACTCTGTAATTCAGCAGTTTGCTTAATCATTCAAATTCTCTCTCTCTCTCTCTCTCTCTCTCTCTCTCTCTCTCTCTCTCTCTCTCTCTCTCTCTCTCTCTGTTTAGGTAAGTTGTTTTTACTATTCACGTTCCTTTGATCCGAGTTTTAGTTATTTCCCCATAAAACTTTTCCGAGGGTTTTTAAAATTCTGTCCTTTTTCCATTGGTCTCGGTTTTTTTTTTTTTTTTTTTTTATCCATCTACTGCTGATAGCCACAGTCCATCTTTTCCTTTTCTCCTACGCCTAATTTAAAAAAAACAAAAAACATTTCTTGAATTTTTTTAAGAATTTACTTATTTTTGTTTCAATTTTAGATTTTTATACCATTATATCTGAATGGTATTTACTCTTATTTATTTAATTTTTCTCTTACAAGTGATGTCCCTTGTTTTTCCCCAGATTTCTGTATTTTTGCTGGCAATTTAATTTTTCGTTATAAATATATCATCTGTTTTTCTTTCTTCTGTTCTGCAATATTTCTTTGAGTAGGTCTAAAACGGTTTGATAATTTGATAATTGTGATTAGCATAAGATCGCGTTGTGTAATACATCTTTTGTTCGTTTTGTATTCTTTTGTCATTTTAATTCGACCATATCTTATATTATTTCTTTTTCGGTTTTGATTTATTACTTTCGGGAGAATTCAGTAAGGCAAGTTCCTTCTCTCCACATCGTGTATAGTGAGAGAGTCGGTTTCTAACTGATGCCTTTTCTGCCTACGCCTTCTTGATCTGACGTTCCGATCGACGTCACCTTCCATGGAGCATTAAGTCCTTAGGAGGAGATCACTTTCGGGAAACGGGACGGAAAAATATTCACTCTGCCTGGCGCTGATGAGGTCGAGTTCATTTTAATACTCAGCTGAATATCACCCACGACATTCGTACGATCTCCGAAACCTCTCTCTCTCTCTCTCTCTCTCTCTCTCTCTCTCTCTCTCTCTCTCTCTCTCTCTCTCTCTCTCTCTCTCTCTCTCTCTCTTTGTATCTGGTGGGATGAAAGGTCTTTATATTTTATTTTAAAAAGCTTTGTTATTTTTCCTAATGGATCTCATTAACTACCGAAACTTTGTTGATAGTATTTTCCTTGTTGCTAAAGGTATTCAGCGAAGAGCAGATGCGCTGTTTTGTAGCTGGAGGCTAAATCTTACAGCAAGGAGATTACACGAATTTTTTTTTTCCGTGGAATGTCTTTGCTATTTTTCTTTACTTTAAAAAGCGTCATTATCGGGATACAAAAGAAGTAAGTTGAAGGTTCTTTTCAGGAGTTTTCCTTCTTTTTGCTTTCCGTAATGAATCGCAATTGTTGTGCGCCGCGTCGCTTTGTGCCGGCAGGGATCTCCTCCCATTGTCACTTGCCCTTATTATCGACGCATATAATGGAATCAAGTAAGTCTCGCAATAATCGCCCTAAGAATGGAAAGAATCTCACTGATGAGGATCATTGCCTCGATATTTTCTCTCTCTCTCTCTCTCTCTCTCTCTCTCTCTCTCTCTCTCTCTCTCTCGTATTCTTTTGGATAATAAATCTACTGTTTACTTCCTCCTGTGAAAAGGTGACGACGACGATATGGCCCAGGACCGAGAATGGAGTTTCAAGCGACCCGAGCGTCTGGACGTCAAGAAGCCGGGACCAGGGTTCGGCGTCAATAACTTTGCTTTTCGCGATGCTTACTCTCAGGACGATGATAGCGGGCAACTAGATGAGGTATGTATTCCACAAGCGCCCACGCGTGCCCACACATGCACACACACTCGCTTGTACTGCCATTCACGTCCAGAAAGCTCGGCAGTATGTCGAGTCCCCATCGGACACGCTTTTGTCACTCACCTCATCTTGCATGCACTCATTCTGTTCCTGCTGATTATTAAAACAAGCTTTTTCTTCTAACGCCTATATTAACTCTTCGAAAAGCCCTGTCTCGGTCTCCCTCTTCTCCTTCCCTAGACTGTCAAGTTACACACCTTGATCAGTACCTTAACATTTTTTCTGGTCTCCTTGTGCAAAAACACCTTCAAGTTGCCATAACCTATATTTTCTCTCCTTACGTAACATAAACCACTGAGACTTATCTCCTGTAATATAACTTCCACAGAAGTACTGTACCCATCTTGTATTCCTTTTCTGTTATTCGCCTCGTCCTCATTAGTATCTTATCCATAATATTTGTTCCTAAATAGTGGCTAATAACTCCTCCATTTTTCCTAAATAGTGGCTAATAACTCCTCCATTTTTTACTGCCTATTATTGATAAGAATGGCATTCATTTCTCCATCTTTCTGGTTCCAATTTTCACTCATGACCTCACCTGAAGACTTCCACTTTTTTTTTCCTTACAAACATTTTCAGATCCATTCACCAGCTTCGGCAGCTTCTCATTGTTGTTGCCATTCCATTTGACACTGCTTCATCTGCGGCCATCAGCCAATCAGCATTCAATTTATTACGGCATTCCTTATTCTCAGTCTTTCACATCTATTCTTCCCCCGATTTTATTCCTGACTACAAAACTGTAAGTATTAAAACTTCCAAGGAGATATGCTTCCTTAGTTGAGATACACTAACCTACCAAACTTTCCCACCTGTATATACTTACATTATCTTTATTTTTTCATCATACATCATAGAAACTTCTGAACATGTACAAAAGTCCTCCTAATACCCATGAACATCCACATACCATCTATGAAATTTAACATAAGCATTCTCCAAACCCATGTATGCCACACACATTTCCTCCGTTTATTAATTAACGTTTCATAACAAAACATCAATTTGCAAACCCATTTCTTTCTTTTCTAAAACTACTATGACCTTTGTGTAATAGATATGTCTTACTATGGTTCACCTGTTCAATCAAATCCTAAGGTACACTCTACTGAGTGTACTAATCGGTGATTTTCGCGAATAATTGATGCACTCTCCTTTAACAGACGCCTCCTACAATTGCTTAATTATTCATGTCATTCATTTCTTTCGATTCTTCCTGTAAGTGAGACACCGTACGCACCACGGTCCGTCTATCGTTAAACTGTCCCTTGTGAGGAAAAGGCGGAGACAGGATTTGGGTAAATTGGGTGTCATTAAGGATAGAGATGGAAATATATTGTATAGGGATGAAGACATTAGAAAGAGATGGAGAGAGTATTTTGAACAACTTAAATACTGAAGATGAGAGAGGGGAGATGGGAGAAGCACAGCGGGCGGAGAAACCAGTGATGGAGATACAGGTTACACGAGTTAAGAGAGTATTAAGTGAAATGAAGAATGGTAAAGCACCATGTCCTTCGGAGTTTCAAATTAAAGTGATCAGATTACTAGGTACAGAGGGGGAGAAATGGGCACTGGAATTATTAAAAGCTATATGGGAAGTGGAAGAAATGCCAAGGGACTGGGAGGAGAGTAATGGTATATATATTTATACAAGCAGAAAGGAGATGTCATGGATTGTGGTAACTACAGGGGAATTAAACTAACTGAGCATGGATTGAAAGTTTTAGAGAGATTGTAAAGTTCGGGAAACAGCAGCATGGATTCATGAGAGGAAGAGGAACTGTGGATACCATCTTCATAGTAAGACAGCGACAGGAAAAGAGGCTAGAGGGAAACCTGGAGCTCTATTGTGCATTTATAGACCTAGATAATGAGGAGGACCTGCAGAGAAGGGTTGGAGTGACAGGAGTCTTTAAGGAGGGGTGGCTTTAAGGTGAATGTAAATAAAACAGGTTTTGGTGAGCATTTGGGAAGACAGAGGGAGAATAGAAATATACAGGAAAGAAAAGGCACAATCATAAAACAGGCAGAAAAGTTTAAAAAGTACTTAGGATCTACTTTAAGCCAAGAGGGGGAGGATGTGAGGCTGACATTGACAGTAGGATAAAAAGCTGCGTGGGGGAAGTGGAGAGATGTAGCAGGAGTAGTATGTGATATCAAATGCCAATCAAGCTAAAAGATCTATAACACAGTGATAAGATCAGTGTTAATGTATGGATCGGAAACATTGACTCTAAGAAGAAAAGAGGAAGGAAAGCTTGAGAGAACAGAGATAAGACTGCTGAGATGGATTATGGGAATATTGCTGCTTGAGCAATTGGAAAATGATAAAATAAGAAAATGGGCAGGCTTAGTAAAGATTGTAGAGGTGATAAGAGAGTCATGATTGAGAAGTTATGGGCATGTATGTAGGATGGATGACGAGGAGGGAGTGAAGAGGGCTTGTGAGGAACTTATTATAGGAAGACGGTCGAGAGGGATATAGAGAATTAGATGGTGAGATAAAGTGAAGGAAGATATGGAGAGAAGAGGTCTGGTGGAGGATGATACCTTTGATAGAAGGCAGTGGAGAAGGTGCATCAGTCAACTAACCCCTGAATGTAGGGATAACGGTGGGAACGATGATCTCGCTTGTGATCTTGCTATCCACTCTCCCTTAAAAATTGATTCATAGTGTACACCTTTCAAACCTACTCAATCTCATTTTCCTTTCCGGTGCTGAATGACCTCATAGGTCCCGGAGCTTGGCCTTTGGCCCAAACTCTGTATTCCATTCCCTTCCAGTCTATCTCCCTCGTAGTCACACGAACTGCTGGTGCCTCTTGGTACTTCATATTTGATTTCCTCAACTGTCACATCCGCGCCCTTCTCAGATTTGCGTTAATCTCTAGAGTACTTTCTTCTTACAGTTTCTACGTTGTCTGTCGTTTGTATTCAACAAACATTCACTCATTCTGCAAATCGTTGTATTCTTTTTGGATACCATCTCTTCGTTTATCTTTTCACCCAGTTTTATGTTTGCTAATACATTATTAATTTTCCTTTAATATCATTGTCTTAAAGATTTTCCTCACATTTAGTCCATTCACGTGGAAATTCCACCTATTTCTTGCATTTACTTTCTTCCTTTTGCACAAAGCCATTCACGTCTTTTCATCCCTACCTGTTCGCTTCTACTCTAAGGAGTCTTTGCTGCACCAGCAGTTCCGTTCATGATTCTCTTAAACATCATATCAGCCCCTGGTACTTCTATGTGCTAGATCTTACCCCACCTTCCATCCATTTTACTCTTTAGTGCCTCTTGCTTCTTCGTTTTTCTTTTTCTAATCATGACCGTACATTGACTCCATACGCACCGGAAAAACTATCGTCTAATTTTCACATTGAGATATTCCTCCAACTCCTTCTCACTCACCTTATAATATATGCATATACTACACACACACACACCCAGACTCACGCACACAGACACACCCACACTCACTCACACACACACACACACACACACACACACACACACACATATATATATATATATATATATATATAATGTATATATTCATACATACACTTACACTTACACATACGTACATATAATGTTCCCTGATAACTAACTTTTATGTATTTTAAGTATTAGTACCACTTGGTGCATTTTTAATTTTGATACTAGTTTTGTACAGTTCTCGATTGAATGATAATAACAAATAATAAGCCTAAATTCATAATTTCAGTGCTTATAAATTCGGTATCTTTTAAGTTGATGGATGTAGTAATTTAGGGACGGTTTAGATGAATTTAAGATGGACTTTTTTTTTTCAATAGTATTTTTAGGATTTTTTTCCCAACGGGAATTTTAGATTTATTTCTTTTAAGCTCCATTCATTTCAAGCTACCAAATTCTGGTTATAAATGCTGCAATTAACCAAAAAAAGGACTCAAAAAAGTTCCCACTGAGCAAATTCTTTTGATACGATTGCCAGGTATCCTCTGTGCCGTAGTTCTCTCTCTCTCTCTCTCTCTCTCTCTCTCTCTCTCTCTCTCTCTCTCTCTCTCTCTCTCTCTCTCTCTCTCTCATTAAGAACCTTTTGGTGGCATATCTGAATTCGAACCTACTCATCATCACCTATGTGGCGTGGAACTCAGCCTTTCTGATTACCGAAATCCAGTAAGATTTTACTCGCGATAGTCCCTCGCCGTCGTAATTTAAAACTGCCGATGAAATTAAATGATAAAAGTATATAAAAAAGATCCGTATGAGAGATTAGCCTTATTACGCACGCAGGGAGAAAATATAGGGATTTCTTGCTGTAGGTACGCTTTTATTTGTTCGTTTTGCAAGTTTTACCCAACGGTCTTTGCGTTCACGGATTCTGAACACATGCTGTGTGGCATAGTTCCTTTCATTCGCAACTATGGTTTATCCTTTGCACCTACTTTTGATTCTTTGAAACCAGATGCATTTCCCCTCGTGCTTTATATTGTTAATTACACATTAATCATAATACATAAAGTGGAAACAGGCGCTATCACACTCGCTACTAGTATTATCTGCGAAGAAATCTTAGAAATCTTGTAATGGAAGCGGCATTCAATTATGATTGAATGAAATAACACAAGCATGCAGGTAAACTCTAGAGAGAGAGAGAGAGAGAGAGAGAGAGAGAGAGAGAGAGAGAGAGAAATTTATAACAGAGAAGAAATGATTGTATTTTCCTCTTCGCTTTTTTGCAGGGTGCCGCTGAGATCCCAAGTCTGCTAGGCGAGGGAGCTCTGTTACCTTCCAGACTGATGAGCAAGAACAGCGTCGACTTGTCCAGGGATGGTGTGGGCGACCCCCGCGGAGAAGTGGCCGAGATGTTAGGCGACTTCGCACTTCGAGAAAACCAGGAGATACCAGGTATGTAGATTTTTAAAAGATTCATTGTATTCGGAAACTGACTTGAATAATGAGCGGGTAAGGTTTATTTGAATGCTACGGTTCAACTTGGTGTGGTTGTGGTGCATATGTGTGGGACTTATCTCTTCAAGGTGGATTGTTAGAAGACTGGAAAGTTATTTTAATGCCCTGAACCCACTGAGTGGATTAACGCGAAGTTCTTGTTTTCTTATGATGAGGTTGGGTAGGTACGCGGGAGCATCTATTTCAGGTATTTGCGAATATGTACCTTGTCTTTTGACTGTTTTTAGTGGGGGTGTGGTGGGGTTGGTGGTGGAAAGGGGAGTAGTAGGGTTTAGGAACAGTATCAGCAAGGTACTTTTACTATAATTTTTAAAATTGGGATGATTGGGTTGAGATTTAAATATATGTATATATATATATATATATATATATATATATATATATATATATATATATATATATATATATTTACATACATACATACATACTAGATGACCAACCCAGCGCTGCCCGGGATAATTCTGAATGACAACAGATAAACTCTCTCTCTTTCTCTCTCTCTCTCTCTCTCTCTCTCTCCGCTCTTTTTTATTCTTGATTGATGACCTCAGTCCTATTATATGGAAAGAGAAGATAACGAAAAGTTGTATATAGTTGTCATGAAAGAAACTTATTTTGAAGTAAACTTTATGATACATAAGAAATTCCATTGTGTAGCTCGTAATTTTTGAGGTAAATTGATGTACGATTATTAATCCAAAGGAAGTGTACGTTTAATTAGTTCTCTTTGTTCAGTGTGATTGCGCGATATAACGTATTTCCCTGAATGCTCTCTGTTACTGATTATGATAGGGGTTACAATCAAGAGAAAACAATATGGGCATATCATTCTTGTTGGATTCAATATGGCATCAGATTCAGTTCTTTGCAAACCTTTCTTAGAGTATGCTTTACCAGCACTATCTGGAACCTCTAAAATTCTCGAAAGAGGCGGTGAAGGGGTATTGACGAAGACTAGGACAGATCGGAATTCAGGCAGAGCAGCGCAGGAGAAAGTGGAAGGGAAATTCACTAAATAGGCGTAACCTCGGTAGAGGAGAGCCAGATGTAAAAGCGTCAATGATGGTGATGTAATTGGAGATTCTGATGCAGGTATGTAGCATAGTACCCACGGCATTTTGGAAATTACTGGAATCAGAGTTTGATTGGTGACTTCGGTAACTTTTGATTATAATTGAGTAAGCGGATATGCTGGAATGCCCTCGGTCCGTCATTTCTTTTACTCTTAGACACGGGTTAAAAAAGAATGATTGGCAGTTTATCCGCATCCCTTTGTGAATTAACAAACTCGGTGAAGACAACAGATAGTTATATATTATAATATATATTCTATATTATAGTATATTTTATAATATATATATATAGATATATAATATATATATATATCTATATATATATTATAAGTATTTTTTTAATGCCCTGTAGGGGTAGTGCCGCCAGTGCACCTCATGCGGTGCACTATAGGCATTACTTAAGGTTCTTTGCAGCATGTCTACGGCCCCAAGCTGCAGCCACTTTCGTTCATTTTACTGTACCTCTATTCATATTCTCTTTGTTCCATCTAACTTTCCACCCTTTTCTGACAATTGATTCATATTGCAACTGCGAGGTTTTCTTCCTGTTACACCTTTCAGCGTTGAATGACCTCATAGGTCCCAGTGCTTGGCCTCTGGCCTAAATTCTATAATCAGTTCAGTAAAGAAAAAAAATATTGCCATGTTAGGTCATTTAGATGCATTGTGTATATAAGTAGTGTGTCTGTAATGCAGAAAACATATGATTCCTATTTTTATTTTTTTGTATTAATGATGGAATAGTTTTGTTACTCTTAATGCTTAAGCCGCCTTCGTTCTCTCTGCAAAGTTAAATAATGTATTTCTTTTGACAATGTCTTAAAGCGAAAGCATCTCACTCTTGAGTTATTTAAAGAAGTCTTGAAATTAATAATAATAAAAAAAAACTTTGGACTTGCTTTGTTCTTTGAAGTTCATCCATTTGATAATAATGAGAGAATTTAAACTTTCGATTTGTCTATCTTGGCTTAGGCTAACCTCTTGTGATTTCCTCCACATTCTCTCTCTTCTCTCTCTCTCTCCCTCCTTCTCGCATCTCTCTCTCTCTTTTCCTCTCTCTCTCTGTCTCCTTCGTCCCGGTAAATACCCTCTTTTTCACCGGAATGGCAAAAGGAGACTTGAGGGACGTGAGGGGGGGGGGGGGGGGGATACCATTTGGCATTTCCGTTAACAGCCAACTAGCAAACTTTACTACAGACTTCTCGCCTTTTGCGCCTTTTAATTGAAAAACTTCTCATAATGCCTAACGGCGGCTCGATTGGGAGTAATAATGTGTTAACGCATCGTCAGGACCGCCCCCCCCCCCCCCCCCCCCCCCCCCCCCCCACCTCCTTCTCCCCCACATTACCACTTTCCCATTATCTTTCTTTACCATGAGTGTCACTTAACCCCATTTTTTCGGTTCTGTTTATCGTATTTAGCGTTAATTTCTATAACTCATTCACAACTGCATTTGAACGTGAAATAAATTCTGCCGTGACGAACCATAAAATTGGCGTTATTTCTATTTTATCTTCATTAAACAGAAATACTTAAAAAGTTTAAATTAAACCATAAATAGAAGGAAATATATGTGTACATGAAAAGGAGTTCGAAAAACGGGATTCATCTTTTCATTCAAGATTTGAATCAAGTGACTTACAATGCTGATGACGTCATCATATGAGACATTCGTACGGAGGGAGGGGAAAGCGTCCGTCTCCTCTGTCCTAGTTCTGGCACTGAAGTCAACCGAGGGGTGGCCAATTAATGCATTGGTATAAGAGACGTTACCTCTCTCTCTCTCTCTCTCTCTCTCTCTCTCTCTCTCTCTCTCTCTCTCTTAAATCAGAATACGAAATCGTAACTTTAATTTACTTCGTGGAGTTCCGACGTCTCTGCATAGGGCTACTTATCTTACTTTTATTTCTCGTGATATTAAAATATACAGCATCTCTCTCTCTCTCTCTCTCTCTCTCTCTCTCTCTCTCTCTCGATACCGTCAATCGGAAACTGTTCTTGATAATGAACGAATAGCCAAAGCTCCGTAGGAGGGCATCGCCATCAGTGCACCTCACGCGGTGCACTGTGGGCATTACCTTCGGCCCCTTTTACCGTACCTGCTTTCGTCATCGCTTGCTTCTATCATGCTTTCTACCCCCTCATAACAAACATTTCAAAATGCAACTGCGAGCTTACCTCTTCTTACACCTTTCAAACCTTTCTACTTACTGCCAGTTTCTCTTTCAGTGGCGAATAACCTCATTGATCCCAGCACTTGGGCTAGGGCTAAATTCTACATTCCATTCCATTCCAACACCCAAAGATGTTGGCGCGATCCTTTAAAATCTAGCATGCCGCTATAGAATGAAGCATTTACTACCCTGATAGTAAGTTGACTTTGTCAAAGCTGCGGTTGGGGGGGCGGGGAGAGAGAGAAAGAGAGAGAGAGAGGGAGGGTGGGGAGGAGGGGGGTGGGGGGGGAGAATTACAACTATGAGTGTTCAGCGCTGTCAAATATTTCAAAAAAAGAATAAAAAAGAATCTGTAGTAATACCAGATATTTCAATCTCTCTCTCTCTCTCTCTCTCTCTCTCTCTCTCTCTCTCTCTCTCTCTCTCTCTCTCTCCTTTGATTAAATAGGTCTCGCACTCGTCAGTCCCCTCTAATTAACTATGAGCCATTGACTGGAAGGAGGTCTTGTAAAACCCTCGGTTGTGCAAGTCGAGAAGGAGGTCACGACCAAAGCAGTTGCAACGCCAGTAATGCGCTGATTAATCCGTTGAATAATCTCCTTCTAAATCCTAGGATTTTGACAGTTATTTCATAGTCAACGCCTCTTGCGAGTACTGAAAATATTTACATTCTCTCTCTCTCTCTCTCTCTCTCTCTCTCGTCTCTTCTCTCCTCTCTTGGTTGGGGGGTGGGGTGGGATGGGTGGGGGCGGCCCATATTCCCACTTCACACCACTAATCCCTTGTTAAGAACTTAAAAACTTTGGCTTTTGACATTGCTAAAATCACTTCATTTTATTCTGATACCTTGCTAGGAATGATTACATTCCCAGTCTTGACAAAATAATTTTTCTTTTTCTTTTTCTTTTTGGTAAAATATCGAAATCCTTAACTGAAGCTCGCAGTGAAATTCAGGACGTTAGGTTGCGACCTCTGACTTCATCGGTGTAAATATTATTCGTCAAGAGAGATCTCATTATAATTTCATAATTTTCTGTCGATTTAAGGTTTTAAGGTCTAAAAGTATTTTTTCTTAAAGCAATAATGGTCAGATTAGTTCTGTAGTCTATTTTAACTATATGAATCCTATTTTGTATCCATTTACAAGTAGGATTTCACAGGTTCCCCCGTCGTCAAATGTTTAAAGTAATAATTCTGTGCTTTTGATATAAACAATCTCTTTCGAGTTTACTTTCATTCTCATTCACAATACAATCGTCTTAATGACAGTACTACTACTACTGCTACTGTTACTGCTGTTACTTTAAGCATTAGCCCTACTGTTGATGTTACAGAAATGTTAAAGCCAGCGTTATCATTGGGGAATGTCATCTGACGACAACTCGCACATTTACATAACGAATGCGATGATGATGATGGTGATGATGATGATGGTGATGATGATGATGGTGATGATGTCATCCTGAAAGAGACAATGCTATGTAATGCTCGTCATCCTTGAATCTTGTATCCCAGGTTTCCTTGAGTGTCCTTTCCTCCTGATCTCTCTTCTCTCTACTCTCTCCTCGCTCTCTCTCTCTCTCCCCGATCCGACCCCGGGCCCTTATCCTGGAGACCTCATAGTGGTGTGTCCTCAGGTATCAGTGACTTGGAGCCCTTCTCGTTACGGTCGCCCAGGTGTGCTCCGTCAGGCGGAAGAATCGTGACAAGTTTTCTAAGCAGATTACGCACGGCGCTTTGCAAAACAAATCAATGGGCGCGCGCACCTTAAGGCCGGAAATGGTACGGGATTCTGTAGCGAAAATCGACCGTGCCGACAGCTCCACCGACGGGAGCTTTGTCCCCCCCCCCTCCCCCCCTCTTGTGGTGTTCACAGAAATCACCTCGCCTCTATATGTATCTACATATATTCCCCGGTGTTTATGTATAACGTACATTGTTCGTGTTAGTTGGGGTTAATTACCAGCCGCCTTCTTTGGCGATTCAATTTCCTGTTAGTTTACTGCTGCCTCTTTCATCTTGTTTTCGTTTATTCGGAAAAATATTGTTGTGATGTATGGCATCATAAATTTTTATATATTTATTTATTTAAAGCACATCCGTAAAATATATTAGAAATAGACTTTACGTTTAAATCGTACTCACGCATGCACGCAAAACACATGCTGAGACTCTCGCACTTATGTATATAATACGCATACGTATATATATTATTTATAGTCTACATATATATATATATATAATATATATATATATATATATATATATATATATATATATATATATATATATATTTGTGTGTGTGTGTGTGTGTGTGTGTATGTGCGTGTGTGTGTGTGTGCGTGTGTGTGTGTGTGTACGGACTGTTTATTTTATTTTATTTTTTTAATAGCCGTTTCCACTGACAGAAAGTAGCTTCAGTGTAAAAACACCACAACGGTCACAGACATTCTTAATTAATACCGTTGAATGGATGGAAAGAAAATGTAAAGTAAAACTTGTATAGCATCAGCCGCTTCACTCACCTCCACAGATGGTTCATAAGCAGCTTGTCGAACCTCCTTACACATAATCTACACCATTCCGCTTATTTGCTCGCTTCCGGTTTTATTAACCTTTACAGGACGGGTTAAATATATATCAAGTGCACCCTCAAGCCGTGCACACTTTAAGGCTGACCAATTTACGAAAGAAAAAATCGATGGAAAGAGGATAATATGCAAATGCACATGGTGTAAAAAAATGTAAAAACTTTGTCTGTACTTTTCACGGGACGCGAAGTTGAAAGTGAATGTATTCAACCTTATGCAAGGCCTCTTTTCCAAGACAGTCGTAAAAATATGCTAATTTTACCAAGTCATACACTTTTTTTTCTAATATTTTATTGTATTTTGTCAAAAAATTATAATTACAGCTCATACAGTATCATAACAGATAAGAACTTAAATCAGTAACAAATTCTGAGTGTATTTGTCGTAAAATATTTACGAGATTTACTGAGATGGGGAGATGCAGTAACTTTTTGTGAAGTATACATGTTTTTTCTAATATTTCTTTGCAAAATTACAAATATAGCTGACCTACTTTCGATAAAGATAAGAACTAAAACCAACAGCAATCCCTGAGCAGATAAATAAAAAGACGTCATGGGATAGAGACCAGCGATACATTTCCCAATATAAGTCAAGGTACACTGGTCGCCCTCTGCCGGTGCCGGGCCCTGAGCTGAGCTACCACAGTTGCCAAAAGTCATTTATGGACCATTGAACTGATATGAACATCTTTCGTGTTAAATTTATCCAAATCGTATGGCGCGTTATTTTAATACTCATTTGAGGTAGCCCATCTATCGCTCAAAACCTGTTAATAGATCATCATATGAGCATTATCATACCATCTGTCCAACCCTCTTTAGGCCTCCTTTTATTAGATGGAATTCTGTTTGAGCCGAAAATATTACAGTCATATATATGTGTATTATATATATATATATATATATATATATATATATATTATATATATATTAATATATATGTGTGTGTGTGTGTGTGTGTGTGTGTGTGTGTGTGTGTATGTGTATGCAAATGAATTTGTATCGCATACACGTAACTTTCTTTTTTTTTTTTTCATTTGCAAATGTTCATTGTCCAATTCGCTGTAACTTAGAAATAACTTACATCCAGGAGGAAAGTGCTTCGTCACCAGCAGGATTCGAACCGGTACCTGGTTTTAGAAGCACCAATGGAAACTAATTGTTGAGTGGTCTAAGTCTATCGTTATTTGTAAATTAGCGAACGGTTCGAATCGTGTCGATGACGAAGCACTTTTCACTTATAATTCCCCTTTGGTATGTGTGTATATGTATACTATACACACACACATACATTAAGCCATTTTCAATTACAAGGGTGTTCAAGAACAAACAAGATAATGATCATTACCACATTCTGATTTTATATAATGTGCCTGACACCTCTACTACTTAGCAATTTGATGCATATACGGAGAAGCTCACCAACAACATGTCGAATCACCTTACTCAGACACTCACAGTTTCGTTCAGTCATCGTAAAAGTTTTCAGTTTTTACGGATATTAAGCCCCATTTTTTCCAGTACTTCTTTTACACCATCCATCTAGTACTTTTAGGTCATTCTTGCCCTGCTTTTTTTTCCTAACACTTCTGAATTGTATTCTCTTTTTATCCAACTTTCTTCACACTTATCTTGTCCACCTCAGAACACTGATGCGCCCTTTATCTAGCCAGCTTTATTTACCACTTCTACTCCGGTCTAAATTCCGCGCCACTCATTTTTGTCGTGGGTCCATTAAAAGATCATTCTAGGCAGCTTCAACTTTTTCTTTTATAATCAACTTCCACACAGAAGATTTGCCTTTTATAATTCCTTCATATATTCACGCCATGGCTTCCATAAGCAATCGAAATCACTTGAGTCTTTTAGATACACCCTGCTACTCTACAGGCTTCATCTGTTGCGTAACGCACATCATTTTTATGTGCTTTTATTTAGCTTGTTAAAATTGTAACTCAATTTTAGATCTGATCCCCTCTGTCCGATGGACTTAAAATTTTGCCTGGTTACTCAATCCCGGTGACAATACAACACCTTCCACCGTGCCTCCCGGCCATTTCCATCATAAGCATTTTCTAGGCCCATGTATGCTACGTATAACTTTTCCCCTCTACTTTCAAATTTATTACATATGTGGTTCATATCAAACACTGTGCATAAACTTCTCCATAGTGTAAACCAACAAAGTTTTTCCCCCACCAGTCACTGTCACCTGGCTTATTCTATCGTTCAAGATGATTCCATATACTTTCCTGGTATAATGGGTCTAGTTATGTCCCCGTCACTAACCTTTCTCCCTTTATTTACTACCCAGTATAAACAACGGTCAATCTCCCAGAAGTTCTTATTTGGATTCATACCTCGATCTGCAATACTTGTCTTTTTTATTTTTTATTTTTGTTATCCTTGGTGTCCTTCACCCTTTCCATACATGCTTGCACTACATTGTATCTTGCCATGCAGATGCACCTCAGATAATCTTCACTTCTTCGCCAATAAACCCCATATTTCTATCCCATTACTATGTGTTCGCATAAAAATCTCCCTGTCCTCCCGTGGCCACAAAACAGTTGGCTGAGTCTGTTATCTTTAATTGAATTTTTACACACGCCCCACATTACCTTTTATCACTGTAACCTTGACCCTTCCTTCGTCCATTTCCTTCTGATATGCTGTTAACAATCCCTTCTGAACAAAAATCACTTATTATTTAAATTTACTCCTTATACTCAACGTGAAATTCTATTTAAACTTTCTTCATAGCAAGTAATGATCAAATATACCTCCAGCTTTTTACCTCACCTTTTGATCCTTCACATCATTATTTGGTGGGTAACTACAGAAAACAAAACCCCTCCAATACTGAGCTGCTAATCTTACTATAATGGGCGTTATGTCTGTCCGTCCATCTGTCATTCAATCACGGCCAAACGGCTGGTCCGATGGGCATGAAACTCGGAAGGGTTATAGTGGGGACCTCTAAGATGTTTTATAATGAGGTTTCAAGCAACAAAAGGCACCAAAGGCGCCGGAGGGGGCGGGGTGCCTTCCCCATAAGGGGCTGGTTCAGCCCGTAGACTTAATAACGTTACTAATTTATCATACCTAATTTTCTGTATGCGCAGTAAATAATATGACTTGTGATTATCGGTATACATACTAAATATGACTTGCTATAGACTACTGTGGGGGTAAGACATCAATGGCAGTAGTACCTATTTCACCATGAAGTTAGCTGACATTCACAGGTTTTAAAAGGACGCGCTCATACAGCTTTATCCAAGACTGTGAGTCAAATTTTGACACTATAATTAAGGCGAGCGTCGTAACAAAAGGCTACAAGCTCGCGCGCGCCCACACACACACGCACACACACATGTATATATATATATATATATTATATATATATATATATATATATATACTATATATATATATATATATATATATATATATATATATATATATAATATATAGTATTTATATATATATATATTTACATGCATCAGAGAAAGAGAGAGTAAGTATACACGTAATAAATTCTTGAATAAGCACATTGGTTATATGCTTGTGTGTAATTGTATGAATATACATAAGACCGCAACCATGCCCAGGAATTTTAATCTGAAACTTTTTCGAGGAAATTGGGGGAAAATGTAAGAGTGAAGAGACCAAAAATCCCGGTTACTGTCTGACATACCAAGGTATGATTGGAAAGCTGGAAAATCTAGTAAACTGTATAGCACGTTACCCGTATATAATACAAAAGTAGTTTTAATACAAGGGCCTAATGGGAGCACTTTTTACAAGATATATCCAGCTTCCACGTTGGACATTAACAAACACTTATGGGAAGTAATATTCTTACTGAAATCTACCCATTGCCACTTAGTTTTCCATCTTTTTTCAGTTTCAAGTCCAAGTACTAATATCCCATAGTTTAGTCAGATCTTTCCTTTCGCATCTTCTTGACTACTTTAGCGCAATAAAGTTGAAGAAGCTCACCAAGTTTTGGAACAACTCGGTTCACGTGTAATGTGAAGCTATCATGGTATATGTATATATACTATATATATATATATATATATATATATATATATATATATATATATATAGATATATATATTATACATACACACACACACACACACATATATATATATATATTATATATATATATATATATATATATATATATATATACATATAATGCAGTATATCATTGAGAGTGAGGGTGTACAAGGGAAGTAATTCAGTTTTAATATTCACTTTTCGTTAACAGGACTTTTTTTTTTTTTTTCAAAGAACTGAGTACTGAATTATATTTTGCTTCTTTTTCTTTAACTTAAAAAGCATAGACCTCTCACTGCATTTTTGAGTTTGCTGTCTTCAAGTCGCATTACAGCAGAATTCCAGGATTGCCTTATCATAAAAACCTGAAGGGTCGTTTCCAGGAGGCATCATCGAACGATGAATGGAAGCTGTGAAATTATAATTAGGAGGTATTGAAGGGCACCGCCTTCTATTTACTGCTGTGTATGTATGTGAGTGTGTGTGTGCGCGTCCGTGTGTCCGCATGCGTACACGTAAGGGACGTGTTTATTGGTCGACTAGTGAGAGGGATACTTGCTTATTACATGATAAAGTAAAGCCAATTACCGAAAGGCCACGGGGAAGGTGACTCGGAAGATTAAGGAATGGGGTCGGTGAATAAACGACGATCCGAAATGTTATTTTGTGTGTTTATGGCTGCAAGTGAATGAGAGAGAGAGAGAGAGAGAGAGAGAGAGAGAGAGAGAGAGAGAGAGAGAGAGCTTCTTCAATAGGATTATCTTCGGTCAATTACAAGCGATTGCTGTAGTAGGATCGGATTATTTGCTTGACCAAACGTTAAGGGATTTGTTTGGCATGAGACTGAGAACACTTATCCCCAGACCCTCTCTCGTATGATGTGCGTTGGTGTGAAGAGGCTGAAGCTTATCCTCGAGGCTTGTGAAGGACTCCTGCGAAAATGGTATGCGCGGCGGATCCTTGTGTTCTTGCAATAATACAACGAAATGCTTTACGGAATGTTAACTGCCCAGCAACTGCAAAAAGTAAGACTGCATGACGGGACGTTGGGGTACGTCCACACTACAGTAAATAGTGTCACAAACTCGTTGTCAACTTATCCAAACAATTCATAAACGTGTAGAATCCAAGTTCATGACTTGAATGGCATTTGTAATCACTGCTTCATACGAATGATCAAGTCTTGGCCAAAGGTTAACGTCCTGTCGTTGACTTATTTTCAACCCATTTGTTATATGTAAGATAAATTGCTCCCGTGTGTATATGGCTTGTTGTCCCGTAGAGTGGGCGCTACAGAAACTACAGAAGGACCCATGTAGAACCCAGAATTAATCTATAGAAAAAACGAGCAAAAATGCACACTTGAAGACCTTCAGCCCATTAATGAACCCCTTTAGATTGGGGAGTTGATGAATACTCTCTCATAATTCCGAGATGCAGATTTGCTTCTGTTCTTTGTATAGTTGAACTCTGAGTAATGCATCAAGTTGCTTCTGTAATTGGTATAGCGCAACATTCCGCAATGCAGTTTTCCTATTTGCAGTTGCTAGACGGTAATACTTCGTCATGCATTTTCGCTGTATTGCTAGAAAAACGTAATGCTCTAATATGCATATTATTTTTGCAATGGCTATAGATGTCCATAATATAACCTGAAAACCCTAAATTCGCTCATCCGTAATATGAAATGTTTTGCTCTTTGATCGTCTTGTCCGAACTCCTCCAAACAAAGTCAAGCGAAAACTTATCATGTGGAGGATTTTTGATAGGAAAAAAAGAAAAAGTCTCCCAACAATACATCGTTATGTTGTTGACATTACATTCATATTGACCAGTCATCCTTCACTTGCTGGATGTTAGTATTGATTTTTATATTCTTTTGTTTGTGTCCTTACGTTTTCCCTTTTGGTTTATGAGGGAATTCAGGTGAGGAATAGTCAGTCAGTCGGAGCCAAATTAGATGTTAGGACAAGAATAACTCCGTTCTAGAAATGACAGCATGGAAGCTAAGAAGAGCCTGTTAGGGGACATTGAATCAATCTCACTTTTATCTAGGAAAAAGTAGTTTGATTCTGAATCTGTAAAAAAAGAAAAAGTGAATAAATAAAGATAACGGGAAGGAAGCGGTAAAACAATCGAGAAAAAACATAGAACAGAAACTGGTAACCTACCAATTAAAAAAAAACCGACGACTGTGAAATTAGAAGTTTTTAGTAAGGAGCTGAAGGACTGAATTTGTCAAAAAAAAAAAAGAATGACTAAAACTGTCCAAAAAAATAAATAAAAAAAAGTGAGTGACAGTTAAACTGTCTAACAGATTTTAAAAATGGGCCAGGCTACTGTGACTATATAAAAATGATCACTGTGAAATTGCCCAAAAAGAGTGAGAGACTTATACTAAAACTTTATAAAAGTTACGTGAACTGTGAAACTGAGTGTTATTGCATCGTCTGAAAGAAAATTGTACATTGGAAAATTGAAACAGAATAACTTTTGTGCGTTGATTTACTTTTTATAGGTAGAAAAGATAAATAAATATATACACACACACACACACACATATAGTATATAATATATCTAATAGTATATATATATATATATATATAAATAGTATATATGATAATTATATATATATATACTAATATATATATATTTATATATATATATATATATAATATATTAATATTTAGTCTATTTATATATATTTATCATAGATTAATTATATATATATATTATAATACTATATATATATAATATTAATTAGTTATTAGTTATATACATATAGATATATAGATCATATATATATTAGATATATAATATCGATATTATATATAATTTTAATATTAATATTAGATAATTATATATATATTATATCATATTATGTATGTTATAATTAATATATTATAATTATATATAATAATTATTATAATATATACCACATATATATATTATTATTAGATATATATAATTATTATAATATATTATTATATATATTATATATACACACATACACAAGCAGTACAACAATATGTATTGCCATATTGCTATGCAACAGTGTCATTTTGGGTTTTGCTTTTTGTTCAAGGGTCACACTCTCAGAACTGTAGATGCTGTCATTTTATAATATTCTTGTAGCCAACCAGATGGGATCGGAGGCATGAGACTAACAATGTGAAAAGCGGATACGAATGAAAACACACGCTCCTATATATATTATATAATATATATATATATATTATATATATATATATATATATATATATATGTGTGTGTGTGTGTGTGTGTGTGTGTTGTGTGTGTGTGTGTGTGTGTGCATCGTCGGGTTACAAATGAAGTACAGTTGGAAAGAAGGTTACAAGGAAAACAAAAAGATCAAGAATACCAGACCAGATTTTTTACCCTTTTGATAATTAACCACCTGTTATTCTTGATTTTTTTTTTGTTTACCTTGTAAACAAAAAGATCATTTTGTGACCCGACGAAGCCTGAATAAACAGGAGAAAGCACTTGGTACAGACCTTGTGCCTGTCATATTCCTGTGGTTTTTCGCTTTATATAATTTATATATATATATATATATATATATATATATATATATATATATATATGTATATATATATATATATATACACAGTGTATGTGTATATGTATATGTACATATTCATACATATATGCATTGTATATATATATATAATATATATATATATATATATATATATATATATACAGATGCATATACATATACATATACTATATTTATACACATAATCACGTACATACACATTGTGTGTGTACCATTTAATTTCTGTACATTTCCATTGTGAAGGAACTATTATTTTTCCACTGTACCAAACACAACTTATACAACATAATTAGCCTCTCCGTTATATGGTTACTAAATGATGCATATCACTTTTTAAGCCTTTGAACTAGTTAGCCTTTATATATTACCTTCCATATTTTCTCAGCGTTCACTTCCAGAAGCTTACGCAAATTCAAATGAACTCTTAGTAGTTACGTCATTCAAACTTGTCTCCCCGTCATACTTTACGTTTAGTGACCCTCCTAACTGCTTTCTCCAGTGACAGAAAACTCCTTTCTATTCAGTCAACATGTCTCACTTCGCTCCTGTGTTCTGTGTTCCACTTGCTAAAGCTTTAACCTTTCTCTCTGCAATGACTTTTACCCAATACCATATGTTTTTTTCCGCCTAATGTCATTTCCTAGATAAGCCACTTTCTTTTTGAGTGCTAACCTCCAAATTCTATTTCAAGGAATTAATTTTCCAGCACTAAATCTCTCATTTGATCTACCATACCACCTTCGACCTCTTGTAATCCTCACTCCGAACTTGGCAGTGCTTCTTGCTACTAAGACTTTCATACTCTTTTCCAACTCCGTCCACTTTAGCATGTTATATCATAGGCCATAGTTCACCTATTTTATCCTGATGCGTTTATCACACTTCTTGCTTATCTGAGTTGACTTCAGTGGCCCCACGAGGGAGAGGACCCGTGTTGGATCCCCTTTGGGTTCAGAGTTGAAATCCATTGTGCGTTTTTAGACCTTAATCAAGGATGGAAGGTGCCCGTGTGGCTAGAAAGGCCATCCTAAATTACTGGGAAAGAAGTCTTATAGATATAGACATTATATATATATATATATATATATATATATATATATATATATATATATATATATGTGTGTGTGTATATTATATCGTGATTCTTGAATGCTCTTCTTTAAACTTGAATTTTTTGAGTGGGTCGCTCTTGACAAAGATTTTCAGATCTTAGAAATCTGTGCTACACTGTCAGGTTATTTCGAAAATACTTGTATATTATTTACAGGGAATTATTTGCAGTCCCAAATTGGCGACTAGACCTATTGTTATGATAACGACATAATTAACTTAGAAGCTGTGGAATAGTCATTTTTATTTGTCTTACAATTTACATATATCAAAATTGAAATATTGCGTACTAGAGAGGAACATGAACACATGTATCTTACAAGCAAGTAATTCAGGAAATAAAAAATAAGAAAACGCATAAAAAGCATACTTTTGAAATGAAGATGGCGATTGGATAACCCTTGAAAAAGTGGAGGAGAGAGAGAGGAAAAAAAAAAGCTGCAGAAAATAGGATGGAAAAGGAAGTTGTAAAAAGGGGCCGCAGCTGCCTTTCCAGCGCGTATCCGTCTCCCGGTGCCCTAACCCCCTTCAGGCACAATTGAGGAAGCCCTCGCGAGCTGTTTATAGCAAGAACGAGCAACGCCAATCTGGGACCCCTGGCACTCTCGGGGCTTCACCGTGCTTCCCACTTTCTGATTGGTTGATAAGTGTGGGTTAAAAAAAAAATAAAAACTGTGGGAGGCAGAATGAAGGGCTGTTAGGGGAGGGAAGGGAGGTGTCACGGGATTCCCTGAAAAAGAAGAGAATAGAAGGGAAGAAAAAACAAGAATAATGATCACGGTTTCTTGGAATATTACGGAGAGGATGGCGGTTGGGAAGAGGGGAAACCTAAGGGACTAGAGTCTAGACGGAGAAAGAGAGACTCCTGCATATTATCAAAAAGTAGTTTTGTCGGATAGTATGTTATGTGCCAAGTATTGGTATTATTTTGTTCCGCTTTGATACGGACTTGCGTATTCCGAGAATAGCCCTGCCTTTAAGTAGAGAAATGGAAAGAAGTCCTTTAACATGAAAGATGTAGTACTTTCATTTTTAGCTGGTAGGGGGAGATTTCCTCTCTAATAAAGGGCATACTTAAATTTTCCAGAGAAAGATGATAGTTATTTGACCTTCCGACCATGACGACTGTTATGGTAAGGATTCGCTGATCTGTACTGTTTTTGCACGATCAAGCTTTCCAGTTAATAAGTGAATAATTACAGTAATAAATTAGTATTTTTGTGTTGGCGAGACGGGTTACATATCGGTCAGCGGCACCGCTATGGGCCTTACCTTTCAGAAGTAATTTATGGATTTTAATTGTTACGCTTTCAACAATTGTTTGTGATTTCAACTTATTTTATATCACGATAGAATTAAAGGGTTTGCTACACCAGACTATTGCATTACTCATGTCCAAGTTTTTTAAGGTAAAACCGACCACATGTCTGGTTTTAACACAAGCCAATGCAGAATACTACGCCTGTTGAGGAGTAACGGTTTATCTGCAATGCATTTCTGTTATCCAGTGCCATATTGATAAAGACGCTTCTTCCTCTTCACTTTGCGTGAAGTTATTACTACAGACGAGGAGGGGTTGGTTTCGGTTATGTGAGCTCCAGTACGAAAACCTTACCAAGGCCCCGTGACGAGCCACAAATGCCTAGATTTGGGAAGAGCTCCGACGGAAATGCTCAGCCCAGCGGTAGGACAGGTTCCTTGTCACCGTAAGCTTTTATTTTTCCCGCAGTTAGTTTTCCTAATTTATTTTCATGACGATACGGAAGTTTATTTGTATTTCTTGAAACATACACAAATTTTTCTGTAATTATATATTTGAAATAACAAAAGTGGTTATTTGTATTTCTTGAAACATACACAAATTTTTCTGTAATTATATATTTGAAATAACAAAAGTGGTAAGATAGGAAATATGTTTTGTCACTTTTAAAATTATCGTTGTGGCATTTGACGGTAAAATAAAGAAATCTCTAAGGAGGGAAATCAGAGTAGGATTATATATATATTGTGCGTAGAGAGAGAGAGAGAGAGAGAGAGAGAGAGAGAGAGAGAGAGAGAGAGAGAGAGAGAGAATATAGCCCTTAGGGTAATCAGGCTAATGGCAATGAATCATTTTGAATAATTCCACGGATTTGAGTTGAATATTGTAAAATGAAGAAGACATTTTTGTAAGAGAGTGAGAGCAGGAGATATTGAGAGAGAGGACAGAGAGCGAGAAGCGAAAACGAAGTTGAGATGGATTTGCATTACAAACCGAATGCCGTTGTAAATAAATCCGCGGAGTTGGGATTATATCCCAAACAATGAAGAGATTTCTAAGGAGAGAAACCAAAGTGAAAGGGAGAAGGGATGAGTTTGATAATGAGAGTGATAAATAAACTCGCTCATTAGACGGATATAGATAATTAGAAAACCATTGTACCCTCTGAAGAAATCCACGGAGTCGCGCTTTATTCAATGAGATGATAACGGGGAAAAAAGGATAAGCCCCGTACATTGTACATTAACCGACATAATAATTCATAGTATTTTTAACAGGCTGCCAATGAAACCACGAAGATTATGAGGGTTATTTAGTCCTAGGCTGTGCGAGTTTAACTTAATGTTATTCCTTGTGCACAGCAATTCTCTCTCTCTCTCTCTCTCTCTCTCTCTCTCTCTCTCTCTCCGTCTCTGTCTCTGTCTGTCTCTCAGGAGCGCCTAGATAAATAAGGGGGCTGAGTTCGAACTACTTCCAAGTTCCGGTAGACAAGTTTCGGCGTGCTTTGCGTTACAGGTCTTTTTTGATATTTTCTTTGTTTTTTTTTTGTAATTTTGCTCATGATCCAGGAAACATTTGCGCTTATAGATGACGGAACTCCCACTGCTCCTCTTTGTATTTCCCTAAAACGAGGAATTAAGCGATAGTGAAGATCCGCGCTCGGCCAAAGAAAAGGATATAGGAACGGTAATTCATAGAGATTGAAGGTCATTTGACTATCGTACAATACGATTTTTTTTTCTGTCTTTGTCGTCGTCAGTCATAAATAGTTGGCAACACCGCACTTACTGGCAGCTGAATATTATTAAACGTACGTTTCGTTGAACGGTGAGAATCACTCCATATTGTATTTGGACCTTTGATTCAAGTAAGAAATTTCGCTTTTATTGTTATCTAGAAAGGAAAATCTTGCTGCATTGTGTCTCCTCCGTATTGACTCCTTTCGCCTGATTGCATCACCTTTCTTGCAAAGAAACCTTATCATACTGAAGTATCTCTATAACGTACTTTGCAGGCTCATTACCGTTCTTTCTTTTCTCATTTATAAGTTTTCTGCGAGAAACGCTCCAGGCCGGGGGTGGAGGGTGGACACACTTCAATGATTTAATTACCTCCGAACGAACAATTTTTTTATCGGTTCTAATTTTGTTGCCATAAGTATTACTAATGTAATTTTTTTTAGTAGCATATATATTATATATATATATATATAGATATATATTATTAATATTATATTATATAATTATATATTAATATATATATATATATATATGTGTGTTGTGTGTGTGTGTGTGTGTGTGTTTGTGTGTAGCGTTACAAATATTCTTTAATATAGGATTCTTTATACCTTGGGAAGATCTTACTGGGAAGATCTTACTTCCAAGGGGAATACTTTAATTGAAAAGTGCATCTGCCAGACCTGGATTCGAACTGGGCCTTTGCATCCTTGATTGCATCATTCGGTCTGCAAGCGTCAAATCCAGACAATCGCCAATATAGGGAAAGCGATGCTTGATGCACAGCTGCATGCCAGCAAGTGTCAGCCTAATACAATCGAAAACCTGGGCCACCAATTTTTGACTCACACGGGTGTGGCTCAAAAACTGGTGTTCTGCCAGCAAGTATGAGTGTCCCACAGACATGATCCGCGGGACTGCACGAACAGACACACCACTCGGCCACCCAGTTCTACCTTCTTAGAACTGGGACTCGACTCGGGACAGTGATACGTGATACACGCTTTCGGCCAACATTTGTCAGGAGGCGTACCAGCACTAACCTTGGGATTCTGATACATAATACACAATATTCGGCAACGGAGTGTCAGCTTCATACAACCCCGGAGCTCGAACCAGTGATTCATGATACGCGCCATTCTGCCAGGGTGTCTCAGCTTCATATAACCATAACCACAAACCTCGGGATAACAATCCGTCAAATAGCATCCACTGATAGAAAGACCGGAAACTTGACCATTATTTGCTCGATAGAGGATGGCTACCTTTCTTTGAGGAAGCGCGTGTCAGAGTTAGAAATACGACGAGGAGTTTTGTGCGAGATATAAAGTGATTCTAATCTTCATAAGACTGGCTCTGATAATGACCAAGAATTCATAAGGAGATGGTTCTTTACACGGAAATTTGCAAAATCTGCTCAGAGATAGAATGAATGAAATACTATGAGTAATGCTTTACATACTGTACATACATACATATGGATTTAGATTTTTATACATGTAAATGGTAAGTAAACCCATGTGTTCTAAACGCTAAGCTTCTATGTCTGTGTATTTTCTCACGAACTTACGTCGATTGTAACTACCCATACTGGTGGAATGGGTGGCCAGAGGGGATACCTTAGACAGGCTTTAGTTTCTTCGGTGATGTTGACGTATGCACAACACGTACATTATTCGACATTAGTAGATATTAAATCATCGAGAAAAGAGAGAGAGAGAGAGAGAGAGAGAGAGAGAGAGAGCTTTTTAAGACAGCACAATAAATTTAGTACAGTCACATTCAAAAGTTCAGTCACTCTCGCTTACGTATTTGAAGTCGTCTCTACAATGTAAAATTACCAATGATTGTCGGCCTACTATTGAATTGAATTATTATGCAATAATTGTCGATCGCAGTGCTTGGTGATGTAATAGCTCCTGTGAGTTTGCAGTTTTCCCATCTTTGTGTCGTGAATCGATGGTCTTGATATAAACATTTTGCTTGATCAAGTCCAGTACAGGTAGTTACGGGTGTGTGTATGTCATATAGAATAGGATTTTAATATTAGACTTAGTCTATATTGCAGTACATGTATACATATATAGATATGATATATAGATATTTATATATATATATATATATATATATATATCATATATATAGATACATATTATGTATTTATGTACATGTTTGTATATGCTTCCGTGAGTATTTGGACGGGAGTAGCTATGTAGTATGTATGCAGTATAGTATGTGTAAGAATTTGCATATTATATATTATATTATATATATATATATATATATATATATATATATATATATATATATTTATAAGGTATATATCTTGTGTGTGTATACTATATGTATATCAATGAATTTTTCAAGGAATCACTAATTGTACGGAATACAAATGACGAGCTTTAAAAGTAAAACATTAATTAGTTTTAGTAAAATTAATGATAAGAATAATAGTAATAATGTTTATTATAATTTTTTTTGTCCGTGAACATTCGATATTTTATTTGCATAGTGAACTTTTACGTTTTTCTTTTCTCGTTTACTCATTCCGATTTACTCTTTATGCGTTCTCTCTCTGTGTGTGTCTCTGTTCGTTGCCAGCTGACTCTGGCTATCACTGTCCGTATCTCCTGGATAAAAGGGATCAAGCCAATGCCAACCTCCACCTCCACCCCCCCCCCCCCCCCCCCCCCCCCCCCCCACCACCACCCCCCCCCCCCCCCCCCCCCCCCCCCCCGTCCATTCTTCATATCCCATACAGGTCCCTTCTTCCTATGATGCTTTTCCTCTTCTCCCTCATCCCCTTTCCTCTTCAACCTCACCTCCTCCTCCCCCATTCCTCACCATCGCTATGCAAGAGTTCTCTTATTAGATTGTCACCTTTGGAGGGAAGAAACTACCCAACATTTTATTGTATTTCCCTTTAGGATTTATTTGGTTTCGAACGTGGGTCTCTCTCTCTCTCTCTCTCTCTCTCTCTCTCTCTCTCTCTCTCTCTGACCTTTTTTTCCTCCTCTGTCTGCTTAAGGGGGTAAAAGGGACCAGGTCTCCTGTTGCAGTTTAGAGAATTTGTCCTTCTTCAACCTGATGACTTCATCTTGCAGTTTTAATGAGGAGGACATAGCGTAGAGTAGAGAAAAGAAGTCGTTGCATTACTATAATATATAGCTCTGTTATATGTTAGATCATATGGACGGCATTTTGACGAGAATAGATGGCATGCGATAGGAATGAATACAAACGAATTGGGTAAATGTAATACACCTTAATATCAGAATGTCTTATAAATTTCTTTAGTCGTCAGATCGTAAGCACACTGATGTATTGCTTACGATCTGATGACTGAAGGAATTTATAAGACATTTTGATGTCAAACCCAATCTTGCTTTTATGACATGATCAGCTTTTCTCGGCATAATGCGTCGATGTTAAGCTTCTTATTTGATGATTCTGCCACCTCCTCTACCAGAAACAAAACAGTGACATACTTTATCTCTTGTATATCCTTTTAGAACATTATTTTCATAAGAATGAAGAATAACATCCTCAACTCAGTATATTTGTCGTTGTTTGTGGCATTTACTGAAAAACAGTGGAATTGGAGAACTCTTCCTGTGAGTGGAACTCCGTACCCAATTTGATTCGACCTTCCTCGGGTCCTGTAGTGGTTCCTGTAGAGTACGATCTTATAAAAAGTGCTTTTTGTCTTTATTAAGCAGCGTCCACTTTTTCAATATTTATAATGAACATAATAAGATCACTATAACAGTTTTTAAAAATCTGGTATTGTTGTTGTTATTATTATTGATTAATGTGGTGTTGTCACAAAGATAAGAATATTATTAAGTAAAGCTGCAATACGTCAGGAACAATCGCCCCATAAAAATTTAAACAGTTATTTCAAAATACAATCCCATGCTGCCTTTTCGTAGTAAAAAACAACATCGAATGAATAACACTTGACTTGAAGGCTGTGAATAATAGTCACTTCATTAAAGGTGAGGGTAAATAAAACTCCTTTCTTGTATATCAATTTTCCATGCATCAGTTCATCCATAGCAGCGAATATGTTACATACAAAAGTGATAAGATACGCGTCAAAACTAACCCTTGGCAATTCTCCCCTAAAATAAAAGCTCTTTGAGCGATCAATGACGATGACACCTACATATTAATGAAGTGTACCCTTGCCGTCAGTGCACCTACCCTCTCCTAATAATTGTTTCATAGTGCAACTGCGAGGTTTTCCTCCTGTTACACCTTTCAAAACTTTTACAGTCAATTTCCATTTCAGCGCTGAATGGCCTTAGGTGCCCCAGTGCTTGGCGTAATGCCAAAAATCTATATAAATCAAAATCAAACCTGAGTCCTACCCTCTCCATTGTGTTCAACCTGCAATTACTAGAGAAGCACATCTGGGACTTCAGTGGCAACATCTCTCGGCAGGTCGATGCAGGTTGAAAGGTCTAATTGCCATTATAATGAGGCTGATCGCGGTGATATGTAGTAGTCCCGTCCCAGGAATTCTTACGAGGATTTCCTGTCAATTTTCTTGCCACTGGGCCTCGGTTCCGAACAGAAATGTGTGTAATGTGTTAATATTTTCCGTTATTTTTCCTAGACATTTTGACTTTCTGCACTTGATTTTTTTTAATCTTATGCCTAGCTTTCCCTTATTTTAACCGTATTCCGTTAAACATTCAACTCTTAATCTGCTACATTCTAAGTCGTTTATCTTTTTAACTTGTAACACATGATAACGGTCTCTCTCTCTCTCTCTCTCTTCTCTCTCTCTCTTTTCATATCTTTTGCTTTCCATTGTTGCAGTTTGGGATTATATATGTATATATATATTGATAATATATAGTATATATATATATAATATAATATAATATATATATAGAGAGAGAGAGAGAGAGAGAGAGAGAGAGAGAGACGAGAGAGAGAGAGAAGAGAGAGAGATGAGAGAGATGAGAGCGTATAAATATAGTGTACATATTATAAACACACATATTATATAATTATATATATATATATATATATAATATTATTATATATATATATATATATATATATTATATATATATATATGTGTGTGTGTGTGTGTGTGTGTGTGTGTGTGTGTAACTGAATCACGAAAGTTTGTGGAAAGTGATAAATGCATAAATAAGGGTATAAGCCACGAAGGAAAGTGAAACACTGGAGTAATGCTAAGTAAAGGACGTTGAGTCGAAAGATCTTGTAGCTACTCCATTGTTTCAATTTTCTTCGTGGCTGATAATTATCAAACATTTCCTTTAATCAAAGGCAATAATGACTTCTTTAGGGAATGTCATATATGCTAAATAAAGATGTATATTAATATTTTCCCCCTAGAAATGTAGTTTTCGAACTGGGCCCTGAGCCAACGGCCATATATTTGTCTTGCTGACGTCTGCTGCCTAGGGAGGAAATGTCAGAGCTCAAAAAAAAAAAAAAAAAGAAAAAAAAAAAAAAAAAAAAAAAACAAAAAAAAAAAAAAAAAAAAAAAAAAATTTTACCCTTTCTTTCAGCTTCATGAAAGTAATTATATTGACGTAACTTGATGTTGCCATGTCAGGTTTGAAGTTTATTTTTTTGCACACTAATTCATTATTTACGCATACCAACACTGTTGGTTAGCGAACATGTAGTGCATTTAAATTTTAGACCTTGTAGGTACGAAATTTGCATCTCTCTCTCTCTCTCTCTCTCTCTCTCTCTCTCTCTCTCTCTCTCACACACACACACATATACGTAATATATGTATATATAATATATATATATATATATATTATATATATATATATATATATATATATATATATATATATATGTAGTGTGTATGTATGTATATATATATACTGTATATATATTGTGTGCGTGTGTTTTGTTTAAGAGATAAAGGAGACGAGACTATGAAAATCACATAAATAAAACCCGAGAAAATCAGAATCAAAACAGTTGCCTTGGAAACGCCAGATATTGTTATGGCTTGCGGGGGTCGCCATGACAACCTAAAGGCAAACAAAATATTCCACCCACAACATGCCAGTTTTCCGTCTAAACGGCGTGGCGGCGACTGTCACCCGTCTTTCCCTCCGTCCTCCCTCCCCTGTCCCTTATCATCATCAGCAGCAGCTCCCTCTACTCGACTTCCTCCTCCTCCTCCTCCTCCTCCTCCTCCTCCTCCTGTCTTTTCGTAGTACTGCCCCTCCGCTAGCTGTCGTTAGATCGGCCTTGCTTGGGATTGCTACGTGATCTTTATAGCTTTCGTTGACATCTGTTTTCCCGTACGTTTATTTTTAAACTACTTTTCATCTCTCTCTCTCTCTCTCTCTCTCTCTCTCTCTCTCTCTCTCTCTCTACGAAGATATGAAACCTACATACTCCATAACATTTCGCACACGCATCGGAGACGCGCAAGGAAACAAATAAAAATAAAAGATTAAATTTTGATATTCATTTACTCATCTGTAAACTTTCTATATCTGTAACTTCACCCGCACAAGAATATCCACATCCCGTTCGAGTGCGATCCCATTACATCAGTGATTATGATGGCTGTATTTTCCTAATCGTGTACCCAACGCACCCGACATTTGTTTTGTGTCCTATACATCATGTATTTTAAAGGATCAATATTTACGGTTTTTGAGATTCTCGCAAACAACTTATTACTAAGGCTTCGATATACATACAATATTAATTAATATTATATATATATATATAATATATATATATATATATATATATATATACATATATATATATATATGTTTGTATGTATGTATGTATACACACGCAAACGCACACACAAACATATATAATATGGAGAGAGAGAGAGAGAGAGAGGGAGAACAGGTATGTTGAACGCTACGGAAAGAATAAAGGTAGATGCTGTTGAATGTGACTTTCGTGTGCTATATGCGACGCAAAGAAAAAAAATCATTGATAATATTTTGAACATAAGTTGACACGGTAAAAATGTTATCGTAGGTAAAAGGATTGACCACAATGTTTTGAGATGGTTTGGTCATAGGAAAGGAATGGATAACGATAGGTAGGTGAAACGTGTCTATTTCAGAAGCGTTAGTGGGAAGGAGGGAAAGAAGGAGAGCTATAACGGACTGGTTAGATGATGTGGAAGAGCTATTGGAAGAGGGGTATTGAACTCCAGGAAGTGCGAGAGTGCTTGCTACACAGCTCAGGGGTTAAAAGAGGAAAGCAAGTTCCTTCCGAAAGTAGATACCCAAGGAGGGGGGGAGACATAAAATTTCAGAGAAAAATTTGTTGGATCGTAAAAGAAAAGAGAAATAAGAACGTAGGGAAAAGTGGATTAAATATGAGCTTGTCTTTAAGGCGCGGATGTGGGAAACGTGGATGAGGGGTATGTAAAACTACGTGATGTAATCTTACGGTCAGTGGAGAGCATTTAGGATTAAAGGAGAGTTGTAAGCTGAAATGAAAACAGTAAGTTTTGGATGAGAAAAAGAGTCAGTGTGAAAGGAAAAACAGATTATTGCACGTTCGGTTGGATGAGAGAGAGGTATGTGTACAGGTATATATATACTACAAGAAGATGAATGGGTTGTCAGAATGAGAGTGAGTGAGGGAAATATTGCTGGTGATGAAATAGAAGAGGGATGCTTAAAACGAACTTTATGGCGAATTGGGGGTTATTCTACAGGAAGTAGATGAAGAGATGAAAAGGTTTTGGAACAAATGGTATATGAGACTTCTGGGTCGAAAGAAGAGTCGTATACTGAGTGTGAACAGAGAAGGGAGGCAGAGCTGAGTGATGCAAGAGTGAAAGTTTTATGATTATTGTAAGTCAGAGAACACTTCTGGAACCGACTGCTGAGGGGAAAAAAAGATGCAACAGCAGATGATGATTACAAATGAGATGGAGCGGTACAGAGGTTTGAGTTATTGAATGACTGATAGTGCTTGTAAGCCACGCATGAATGGTTGAAGTGTTATAAAAGAGTTGGTGAGAAAAATAATCGCTACACTATACATAGGTGAAGTGGTAGATGAGTCTCAAAGTTATATAAGAGTATAACGTTATTTATAGTACTAGTGAAGTTGTCTCCGTAGAGGGGTAATGCCGTCAGTGGACCTCATGCGGTGCACTGTAGGCATTACTTAAGGTTCTTTGCAGCGTGCCTTCGGCCCCTAGCTGCAACCACTTTCGTTCCTTTTACTGTACCCCCTTTCATATCGTCTTTCTTCATCTTACTTTCCACCCTCTTCTAACACTTGACCCATATTGCATCTTCGAAGTTTTCCCCCTGTTACATTTTTCAAACCTTTTACTGTCAATTTCCATTGCAGCAGTGAATGACCTCATAGGTCCCAGTGCTTGGCATTTGGCCTAAATACATATTCAACTCAACTCAACTAGTGAAGCTGTATGGTAGGATTTTGATTGCGAAGGGAAGACTGATGATGAAAAGATTGTTAATGGAAGCGCTGTAGTAGGAGGATGCTATGTAGAGCAATTTTTTAAAACGATCGTGTGAGACGATTTGAAAGTAAAAGAAAATGGCTCTATATGGAATGCAAATACCTTATGGGAGAACTGGAAAAGTGGGTGTGAGACAAGGATGTGTTATGTCTCTGATGATGTTCAGTAGATTTATGAATGGAATGATTTAAAAAAAAAAGAAAAGAGAAAAGCTGTGTGAGAAGGAAATGGTTATTGAAAGGCGTACATGCTTGCAGACGGATAGTAATGCAAAACTGCATAGAGAGTTTGAAAGTAATGCCAAGCAGCGAAGTGGAGTGTAAACGTGAGGAAGAGGTGGTTTTCATGGCAGATGGAAACTAGCAAAGCAGAGCAACGAATGCGGATACAGAGCAGAAGCTTGGACAAAGTTGATTCTTATTCTGTGAGAATAACCACGACTGCTAATAGTAGGAGGAGAGGTGGTGTTACAGAATAGGGCAAGGAAGGCCGCAAAGTGGGTACAAAAGCTAAGAAAAAGATTTTGAGCCTCCCTGGAAGCCTCGGTGGGATTTGATGAAGGGGGCTTTGGCTGGCTGTCGTTCTCCTTTGAGGGACTGAAGAGTCGATGTTAAAACACATGAATGAAAAAGTTCCTTAGATAAAGTGTTTGCCGAACATAAGTGTTATAAGAAGAATGGCATTATTATAAGAAATAAACAGTAGTAGTTACAATAGGTTTGGCATAGTTGAAAGGATGGGTCAGAGTGTTTGGATCTGGTTTGGTCTAGTGAAGAGGAGGAGGAGGAGGAGGAGGAGGAGGAAATCTGGAGAGTGATGAATACTGGGATAAATAGGGTATTGTACAGAGTATTTTGTGTGTCTGTGTGTGTTCGTTTGTGTGTGTGCGTGCAGGATAGAAGTAAATGGTACATTGAGTGTAGGGGAAAGTTCATTGTGGTTTTGATGTTGCTTGCAGTGGCTCATGTTGTGGAAGTTTTTTGCCTGGGGATCATCAAGGAATCTGTAGTTGAAGTATGATTGTGGCATCCTTCTATTCTAGATCCAGTCATATTTAGGGAAAATGGTTTAATGTTAAAAATTCATGTATATAATATATATACATATTTTATATACATACATCCATATACGTATATGTGTGTGTGTAATTTTGGTAACGTGTATGTATTACAAAATTCTCTCAGCATGATTGTTATTATAATAATAACTGTAAAAAACAAGGAGGAGGACAGCGTATATCCCGGAAACAATGCAAGTAAATAGAAGTGCCACTGATTGGCCGGACCATTAAAACCATGAAAGAACATTTCTGGATTTGTGTGCCTGACGGAATAGGAGAAGTGAAGCCAAAGGCTTGGTTTAGCAAATGAAAACTAAATTCATCATTCAGAGTTGCCTACGAAAACCTTAGCTCAAGAGATTAAAAGGGAATATACATAATCGTTCATAACGTAGGCTTTAGTTTTCTTGGACTTGACTGGACATTTCGTTGCTGTTGACTATGTTTAGAATGGGAAATATTTAAAGGTGTGAATGGTGACCGTAGGCTTCATATAAGTACAGTTTTGTGGTAAAATATTTAGAATGTGTATGTTTTTAGTATTCTTGTGTCTAATCTGTTTCCATTACAAACTTTGATATCAGTAACGAAATAACAACTGAGAAAAACGAATAATTATGAGGGAATTCTAAACTGTTATTTACAGACAATTTATATGTTTTTAACGATTTCCTTATTATTTTTCTTTCAGATGTTCTGTTAGCGGATGAAGGGGTTGTTGAAGAGGCCACAGACGAAGTTGTCTCAGCTCCCAAAGCGGAAAAGCTGCAAGAGAAGGTATGGAAAGAGTATCTTACTGTTATGCTTTTGACGCACGTGTGAATTCACTTCCTTTTCCAAATAGTTTGCATCTGTGGAGTGCGTTACAATCGCTTCAGTATTGGAGTGTATTTCCTGAAAGGCATTTTTGCGAAATCACTGCCATCTCGGT
>NC_087200.1:139462888-139470388 GCF_015104395.2 Macrobrachium nipponense | reverse complement strand
CTCCCCCCTCCAAAAAATAAAAAAAAAAAAATTGGAGAGACTAAGAGATAGTCAGCTCTTCAAGTTGCCTCTCCACCCATCCCATCCTTCGTGCATTTGCAATCCCCCAGATTTCCCTTAAACTGCAAGTTTTTCCTTCTCCCTCCCTCCTTAGCTCCTTTTCACTCTCTTAGACCTATTTCCTCAGCTGTCAAGCATAATGCAGCATAGTGGAGAGAGAGAGAGAGAGAGAGAGAGAGAGAGAGAGAGAGAGAGAGAGAGAGAGAGAGAGACTGATTGTCGAGTTGTTTGGCAGAAGGTCAATAATGGTACGATAGCTGATTCACTCGAGGGTGGTTGAGGATGGCGGTTTCGATGAATAGACTCGTTAACAACCGTCTAATACTCTGCTCTCACACGGGGAAGAAGAAGAAGGGCAGGACGACAACCAGGAAAAAAGACGACTCGTCTAAGTCTGCTATATTATATATAATATAATAATATATGTATACATAATATATATATATATATATACATACATGTATGTATATATATACAGTATGTCATATATATATAGATATACCTATATATATGTGTGTGTGGTGTTGTATGTATGTGTGTGTGTGTGTGCGCACGAGCGGCGCGCGTGCTTTTGTTGTGCATGTGTAAGCTTTCCGAATCCCATTCTATGGCCGAGAGCACTTGAGCTTGTAGCCCTCAGAGATAAATAAACCTTTTCCTTCAAATTCGGTATGAAACTCCTTAGCTATAATGAAGGGTCATTTTACCAGCCGCCAGTGAAGATTGGTCAGTATATTGCGGCGGTCGTACAGTGAACGTGTGGCATAATCGTAGGGAAAAAATATCATGGTAAAACAACATATTAACGTCGTCACATTTGCCTTCTGATTATTTTCAGTGGTCATAACGTCTTAGCATTCGGCGCTCTTTGGAACCAAAATTCTCCAGAACTGTTTGAGGTCATGTATGCCTTCCACAATAGTTTGTACTTCATATTTTAGGTTAAACTGAAAATGAAGTCTTGGTCATATGACTCATATATCCAAGAATGTGAGAAAGACCAATGAAAAAAAAAATTCGTGTGACTTTTTAACAAAATAGGATAACTCTCTCTCTCTCTCTCTCTCTCTCTCTCTCTCTCCTCTCTCTCTCTCTCTCTCTCATTGAAGGTAACTGTGAATGAGAGAAAACCTTTTTATCTGAAGAGTTAATACTTGCCAGAACACTGGTCGATGTGCTTATAGATTAAGCCATTTTCTATTAGTATTTTGTAACATTGCGGAGATAAGACTGTTGATGACCATTTTTCAGGCAGACTGTCCGCATGAAGAAACTATTATTTTACATAAGTTGCCCCTTGGCAGGGCGTTGGTTTCACTGTGTTATACGCTAGCAGTGTGTCATTATCAGTACAGATTGTTTTATCTTAGACTTCTCTCGGCACTCTCATCTAATTCGTCGTAAAAGCATTATTTTGTAATGCGAAGTAAAACCCAAAGTCGATAATAGCCAAACTAATTATAATTACGGTGTGTGCCATTCTTTACAGAACAAAACCGCTTTGTCAACAAATTGTAAAACGACTTTAAAGAATATTAGTTTTCTGTAAGTTGGCAAGAGTCCGGACCAACTATTTTATCTAATCTGTTTTATTGTTGACAAACATTAGAGATTTTCATTTCATCAAAAAACAGGAAGAAAACGGAAGGCGGAATTTCGGTTTTGCAAACGTTTAGTGCATGTATTATACGGTTTCCATTCACTAACGGAGGAAATAAAGACGAGGATATTGGAGGGTATATATTATACACATATATGTGTGTATATGCGACTCAAGTATGTATGTACGAGTATATATATAGTAATATATATATATCTATATATATAATATATATATATATATATATATTTATATTTATATAGAAATATACAATATATGTATATGTGTGTGTGTATATATATATATATATATATATATATATATATATAAATATATATATATATATAGATATTATTTCCTATTCAGATTTTTATATTACTGCGCATGTCAACACCTACATCGATTAACGGTATTATGCATAAGTCATTAGTTTCAACTGAATTTAGAGCAAGGTAATGGCCGTATATGATGGAAATGATATTTTCTTGCTTTGAGACTTTTAATTACATATTTGCGAAATTCAAGATGTTAAATTACTCACGAGTTTTCTTTCACAACTTTTCTACTTTTATATTAGCATGTCTTTCAAACTAAGACATTATTTTTCACTCAGGAAATATCAGTATGTGAACTAAAGTTGAACATAAAGACGAGGTAAAGTGAACTGACATAATTGAATAATAAATTTAACTATAATTTGAGTATTCCAGCCACTCAACTCACTAGCCGACAGGTCCCTGAGCAAACTCTTGGCCCATTGACCTTACCAATGAATTAAGTACCTATAGTAGTACTTAACTGACTGTGGTTAGTCCCAGCCAGGACGGAGGAGGATAGCTATGGGGTAGCAATTTCGTCTCAAAACTTTGTGAGAACCGGAAGCATTTTCCTTAGATACAACCGAGACCTTCCCCTGAAAAAGGCGGGACGCCATATCTTAAAACTAACTATAGAATTTTCTTGAAAATAATCTCTATATTTCCCACGCCCAAGTTACTTATGAGATTCTAAATAACATAACTCAACTCAACCCAACCCAACCTAGGAGGCCCGCTCAGATATTGCCGTTGGATTAGAAACGCACAGCCAGTTAGAGTGAACCAAAACATAACAGTTGCTGATTGAAAAATGAACTCCGTACAGAAGCGTAAGTTGGTGACAGAGAAAAGAATGATTCAGGAAAAGTTATTCCGTAACTATTGCCTTTGATATAAAATCTCGTTGAATTTTTAGCCGTTCATATCAGGAAACAAGATATCTATTGTTATTTTCAAAGCAGTGATTTCAAAAGTTTAGGTCAGGTATTTTTTTTATCTTTAAATAGAAAAATTAAAGGTGATCTTTCCATTGCATCAAAAACTGAAAAAGTAAATGATCAGATAGGAGATGAGACACATTACATTTGTTCATAGAGTGATTCACACGCCAGGCAATAAGGTTGAAG
Source organism: Macrobrachium nipponense (assembly GCF_015104395.2). NCBI lineage: Eukaryota > Metazoa > Arthropoda > Malacostraca > Decapoda > Palaemonidae > Macrobrachium > Macrobrachium nipponense. The sequence goes on along the minus strand of NC_087200.1, from coordinate 139,467,284 downwards.
TTCCTTTTTTTTAAATGAAATGAAAATTAATAAATATTCAGTTAGAACTAAAAGTTGTTTTTACAAAAGACAGGTGTACAATCAAGTAACCTCAATAAACGAACATAAATTGGCACAACAGGTTTATTTTCAAGCGGACATGCCGAAGAAACAAGTGAAGGGAGTAGAGAGGAATAAAGTGCTGTCTTATTCACCATAAGATAAAATGTAAAGGAAATATTTAATATCGTTGGCGCATGCATGCAACTACCTTATATCAGATTATCTCGGCATAGAATTAATGCTCTCGTAATACACCACATCTTCAAGTCGCACGCGAACTATTTATCACAAATCAAGCTCATGTATTGTACTCACCACCAACGACCTCCTAAATTAGCTATTTTCCGATATTTTCTCTTTGCACTCCTGTGAAAGAACTGACGTGAAAAATGAACTAAAGTCTCCTTCCTTATTGGAATTCATACCCAAACTTGGTTAGAAGACTGAGGTTAGATCCTAAGCCATTAAATAAAAAATAATATGATTTTCACTTAACACACTTTATATATATGCACACACACACACACACACACCACACACACACACACACACACACACACACACAGATATATATATATATATATATATATATTTATATATATATATATATATATATATATATATATATACACGTTTATATATATGTATATATGTGTATGTATGTTTGTGTATGTATGTTACCCGCACTTAAAGGGTGATTAGGAATTTGAATATGGAGAGCAACGAACTCGATTGGAATGTTCGACGAGGGACCGTGTATTGTGGAAGAAGCTTCGATATGTCAAATTGTGGATCAGCGAATATTTTGTGTGGAAGTCCAGCAGATGCCGACATAGTAAAACATATCGGGCCTTATTTTTAAACAACCACTTTCCCTGTTCGATGAAGATCCTGCTCACGAAATCCCTTTGTGGAGCTGTTTTATAAAAACATAGCGTGAAGCACTTTCATGAAGAGGAATTGTACGGGATGGTGGTATGCCGGAGGTGGTAAACACATTCCATTCAGATCAGAAGACGGCTGCTTTATGCCTATATATATATATATATATATATATATATATATATATATATGTTATATATATATATATATATATATATATATTATATATATAGACTTTATTACTTACACAATTGTATTGTGCATTAATACAATTATTACAGCATCGTCTAGCTGCCTTTACATGCTAAGCACGCCTGCTTTACGTCACGACCATTCCTTGAAGCTGATTGGTTGGAAATAGTTTCAGAAAGTTTGTTATTCTGTGGTTCTTTTCATCTTCATTTATTTTGCCGGGAACTTGGGAACGTGTGGTCTTCTAAGTACAAAGACAGTCTTTTGCAAGAATGCAAATAAGATCATTTGCATTGAAGTACTGAAAAAAATAGACTTAAAATATTTGACGTGTTATACGTTCCAATACTTACATTAATTATGCCGCTCTCTTTTAATTTTACAAAAAAATATACGAAGTGGTTAGCGAAGAGGTGGTCAAGACCTCTTTGTTTCCAACAATTTTCACCCTCCGATCACCTACGTCTTTGCCACGAAGACCTGCTTCGCGGCACAATAATACCATTTTAGCCACGAAGAGCTTCTTCGTCGAAGGTGTCATTTTAAAAATACGGCCCATCGAATCGTGGAGATGTGAGCGCGCTGGTGCGCAAATTGACTTAAATTGTCTCCTGATCGTGACGTCGCTGACAAATGCAAACAGAGCTTTTGGGAAGACTCGCATGCGAGCGTGCATATGTCCATCAGGGCGCGTGCAAAAGAACCTTCTAGAAGGAGTTAGTGTGTTCGGACACACGAACTTATGATGCAAATGTTCCCAAAAACTCTGTTTGTATTTTTCTGTTTGTATTTGCCAGTGACGTCAAGATCAGGAGACAAATTAAGTCATGGAGCCACGCGCAGGCTAAACTTGCGCACCCGCGCTCAAGTCTCCACGATTCAATATTTCACAACGGCGGCATCTGTCGGACTTCCACCCAAAGTATTCCCAGATCCACAGTCCGAAGCTTTTTCCACAACACACGGCCACTCATTGAACATTAAAATCGAGTTCGTTGTTCTTCTAGTCTGTAGTCAAATTCCTAATCACCCTTTAAGCGCAGATAACACACACACACAGAGGTGTGGGCACGTGTGACTGTGTCCGTGTGGCTGGGACATGTAGAATTAGAAAATGTAAGTTTTCTACTGTGAGTTTCGGCCCTGTTTGAATAAATCGTTTTAACCTAATGGCAGCGTTAACTTGAGGAATGTCTTGTAGGAGAGCCGGTACTATTCATAAACGACACAAGTGCCTGGTACTTCATAAAATTTAAATAAAGATAGATTCCTTAACTGTTCGGTCTGCCGCTCACAATTTATTTTCCTGTCACCATTGAAGATACCACTGGAGACACCGTTGTTTGGGAACGGAACTGGATCTAAACAAAATTATTCTTTTCCAATAATTTAGATATTTTACTGACGTGGAGATCTCAGAATGATTATAATACGACGGAACTATTCCCATTTACACACAGTTATACGTAAAACGTACCATAGGCAAAGCTTGCGTGCTTATACGTACTCTCTCTCTCTCTCTCTCTCTCTCTCTCTCTCTCTCTCTCTCACACACACACACACACACACACACACACATATATATATATATATATATATATATATATATATATATATATATATGCATATGTATAATAGCTGAGCATATGGCTACGAGGAAAGTGAAGCAACGTTAAGGGATCTTCAGGCAAACTTCATGCAGTAGAAAAAAAAAGACCCTGTGAGCGCTCCGTTAAATAAATGAAAAAAAAACTAGACTAAGCTGAAAAAACCATTGCGATGTACAACTTCTAGTTAAAGATTATCTCCACATGAGGAAATGCTGTCTTGAATTAACCAAGGAGAGTCTTGGGATTAGGATGAATTAGTTAGACTGGAGCCTGTTTTAAAAGTGCATCGAACTATATTGATTTAATCTAGGTTTAAATTAATATTATTCCCATGTGGTAGCTAATCACAGCCAATACGTGGGATCATGTAGACAGTGTTGCAACTCTACTTAGAACAATTTATGCTAAGCATGTTTTTTTTGTATACTTTTGATATATGATAATATTAGAGTTACAGTATGTTAACTATTGATATGATGAACCTAAAGCCAGGGAAATAAGGCAAGCGGAGGATGGTGTCAGGTAATTCTGTCTTTCTATCGCTATTTATATTAATTCAAATCTTTGTTACTTTCTTAAAACCAAGTTTTTCAGGATCATTTTACTGATGTAGGCAGTTGCTTGAGAATACCTTGGAATGAAGACGGAAGGCCTTTCACTCCCTTGTTTAATATTCATCATAGCCAAATATATATATATATATACTAATATATATATATATATATATATATATATATATGCGTGTGTGTGTGTACGTGTGTTTGTGTATGTGCGTAACACAACACACACACCACACACACATATATGTATATATAATACATATACATATATATAAATTCTCAACATCAACCCATTTCCTCTATTTGGAGATGACTTCTAGGAAATGCTACACAGTGAGTACTGCCTCACTTATACTTTAATCGCTGAATTGGGTGTAAGGTTCCTGTCAGAAAATATCCGAGGCAATAACCGCATCGTATACCTACATTGAAAGCTCATCAGCAGCAATATATGTAACACTGCAAATACCAAAGGTGCAAAATTCCACACATAATTTTTGAGGTTGTCTCAGTTTCTGTACAAAGACCATAGGTTAATTTTGTCGTGTGGCGTAAGGTTTGAAATAATGAATCACATTTTGAATTCAGTCGTTAGCAGTGGAGGAACAACGGGCAAAGAGGAAGTGAAAACAATCTTTCTTGTTTGTTTGAACACAGGTTAATTATAGAAACACTGACCATTGACTAGCAAGGCCTGTTGAGGCCTAGTCACAAGGGCAGTGGGGCTAAGCAAAAGTTGTGCATTTTCGTCGTCTGACATCCAAGATCGGCACCTTTGTTGACAGTCGAAGAGTAGACTATCAAGTAGATTCGTATTTGATGACGATATAATTTAAACAGCTAAATAAAAGTATGATTAACCATTACAAGGTGCGTTGTATTGTATAACGTATTCTGTGTCCGAAGTTTTTCCGTTTATGAATATGTTGTAAAACAGTAAATAACAGTTATAGCAGTTATCTAATGAAAGTTACTATGGGTTTCACAGACAGTGCAAGCACGTTTTATGGCAATAACTCTGTAATGAACACTCGTATCAGTACGAGACTTTGCTATAGTGTATTACACCCAGTGCCGTAATTTATAAGAGTATCATGAATCACCAATTGT
>NC_087200.1:139432888-139457888 GCF_015104395.2 Macrobrachium nipponense | reverse complement strand
GTACCGCATGAAATTGATTAGTTCAGTAAATGGGATGTTGTGTGAGGGAGAGGAGTTGCTGTTTTGCATAAGTTATTGTTATTTATTGTTTAATGTTAGGACTCTGCATCTAAATACAAAATTACAGTTGAGAAAAATTTTTTTCAGTAATAGGCCTAATTAACGACCCTTGAGTCTTTGTTTTATCAAGCATCGCTCTCCAGGTTGGAACTGTTCCGTGGTCTCCTGTCTCTCTTTCCCTTCCTTGAATTGGTAGCCATCTTCATTTGCTCATGTTGTATTTTGAGGCTTTAGATGATTTCATTTTAGCTGATTTATGTGATAATTTGTGCTTTTATCTTGTAAGTTATCATTGAAACTTTTAATTTGCGGACTGTTGATGTGTTGAAATAACACGAAACGTTTCATATCTTAATAAAGCGCGTTCCTAAGACTGTCGTCTTCCTGGGACTCCTGAATGCTTTGTTGATGTTCTTCCTGATGTACGTATATATATATATATATATATATATATATATATATATATGTGTGTGTGTGTGTGTGTGTGTATATATATATATATATATATATATATATATATATATATATATATATATATATATATATATATATATGTATTATAATATATTAACTTTTGAATACTTTACAGTTTTAGATACGCATATGAGTTCATGCCTTGAATGAAGAGACCCTCTTTCAATGGTGTGGTTCAAGTCTTACCAGTAAAGAAATTGCCTCATTCATTTGCCGGCTAAATTGAAGACTTGAAGTATGAGGAAATCGAATAGCGGAGAGGTCGTTGTAGTTATAACTAGTACATACATATCTTAAAGTGACAAGTTGATTTTATATTATATATATAGATATATATATATATATATATATATATATATATATATATATATATTGCATAATTATAGGATGGAAAGGCCACAGGTCCTGTACTTCCCTGTGCTTTATTAACGAAAACAAGTAAAAACGTTCCCTTATTGATACTCTCATACTTGTTGGCAATAGCAATAAAAAACAAATAAATGTTGAGGTTAGGGTGAAAACTCACTCAAGTAATTCCTTAGACATTAGTAATTCCTTTTACTCGTTTATGCAAAACCATTGCTCAATCCCGCCCACCTAACCCTTAAGGTATATATCCTAAGCATCTCTTGCTGGCGGTTTTGCCTAGAACATCACTTCATCCAGCCTTGCGTTGCCATGGCGACGGTTTGTTTGGATCCTGGCCGCTAGTAACACCGCATTCGTCTATATTTCCCGTCATGCCATGGGAAATCGAGCTTTACGGCAATACTCTGGCCTATTTATCTATGTGTATTCATTTATGTTTATATATATCTATCGATCTAACTGTCTCGCGCAAGCACACGCACAATATATATATATATATATATATAAAATAGAGAATATAATATATATATATATATAAGAATAATATAATAGCATACCTATATATTTTATTTATATTTACTATGTGTTATGTGTAATAAATTTCTTTACTCACCATACGTCCTTAGTTCTGATCATATCTCTCTCTCTCTCTCTCCCTTCTCGCTCTCTCTCTGGACAGGAAGGTTGGCCTTTGAAACTGTATTGATATTTTTTATTTGTGACTGAGGAATTTTCATGACTACGAATAAAATGAATAACACTTGTGTATTTTCTTCTTTTCAGAAAGAGCAAGTCGATGGGGCCTCTCCCGCCACTCCTACAGAAACACCAGCCAAGGAACTGGAGAAGCCGAATTCCTACGTCCATATCAGCACGGCCGAAACGTAAGGATATCTCAGATTAGATAGACATTCTGAGAGAGAGAGAGAGAGAGAGAGAGAGAGAGAGAGAGAGCAAAAACGGAGAAATTATAGACCTGAGTGTTTAGTACATAGTTATGCAAGGAAAGAGAAAGAAAGAGGAATTTGGAAATGCCTATTACTAATTCGATATGTAATATAATAGCCAAGGACGAGTAATTTTGAGTCAAAAAATGGTAATATATGTTTTGTCATTTCAGAATATAAAATGAGAGAGAGAGAGAGAGAGAGAGAGAGAGAGAGAGAGAGAGATGTGTTTGTGTGTATTTGTTTTTACTTCGTTTGTCAACGAAAACTGCCAAACATTCTGCCAGACCTTCATGAAGCTCTGAATGATGAAAGGAACAAACCCTGACCATGGCACCATCTACTGGCTGGTAACAAATCTAATCGTGGTGGGAAATACCATTCTGATAATAGAGAGAAATATTCTTCCACCGTCAATTGCTTCTCTGTATCTACACATACACTTTCGGAATAGCTCACTATACTATATATATATATATATATATATATATATATATATATATATATATATATATATATATAATATATATATATATATAATTGTAGTGAATTTTCCTCATCTCTGATTACGTCAGAACAGTTCTCAAATTATATTTACTTTTTTAAATATTTAAAACCCTTCCTAGGTGTGATATCAGTTAAGGTAATTTGCCTAGTTAAGTAGTTTGTATATTTTTGAAGGTGGCTAAATTGAAAACAATTTAATATTATTATTGTCAATATAGCTCATGCAGAAACTTTTCTTGCCTCAGTAAACTGCAACATTTTGTACGGTCATGTTCATTAAATTATTGCCTGATTACGAGAAGAAATTAATTCGTTAATCAAAGTGTTTTTAACGATAAACCGTACCAAAAAGGAACCACAAATAGGTTTTTACGTGAATTCGTTAATATATATATATATATATATATATATATATATATATATATATATATATATATATATATATATATATAGATATATATATAGATATATCTACAATATATATATATATATATATATATCATTTATATATATATATATATACTTATATATATATATATATATATATATATATGTACTATATATATATATATATACTATATATTATATATATATATATATATATATATATATATATATATATATATATATATATATTATATAGTGTGTGTGTGTGTGTTGTGCATCGTCTTATTAGTAGAAAACAAACAATAGACATACAGCAGTTAGTAATATCAACGGGAACAAATGTTTATCTTCCCCAATGAGTACAGCTATGCAGAATTACTATATATTTGATCTGAATCTGCGTTGCTAGAGAGTTTGGTGGAAAAGACTTGAAGGAGATATCGCTGTTAGGTCCTCCAAGGCTGTTTGCGTGTTACCTTTCAATTGTGCCTCCTATGAGAGCATTTTTGCTTCTGTCTGTGTAGCAGTCAGTCACTATGGCTGAAAGTTTGGCCGCACGTGTCACAATTTGTAATTTCATGATATCGCGAAACACGTTGAAAATCTTTCCTAATGTTTGCTGTTCACGTTTTATATAAGTTAGATTCGAAATATGAAGATATGGTATTGACTTATTTTAGATTTGGTTCGAATTGTTTTCACATATCTTTTGAAGTAAACCTATTACCAAAGTTGAGTGGAAAGCTACTATTTCCACAGCCCGAGCGCGTCAGTGGCATGACGGTATGGTCTTGACCTGCCACCTCGTTGGCCGCTAGTTCGATTCTCGGGCATTCCTCTGAGGTGTTAGAGATATGTATTTCTGGTGATAGAATCACGTAAAGCCGTTGGTCCCATTGCTGAATATAACTACTGGTTCGATGCAACGTAAAAACCCCATACCATACCGTACCACAGCCCGATTGCTAATTATACAACTGAGGACAACTGTCTCTTAGGCATTTACTGAAATATATCTCTCTCTCTCTCTCTCTCTCGAAGTGTGCGCGTGTGTATTTGTGGATATGTTTGTGTGTGCGCGCTCGCGCCTGCTTACCCTCAGGTTTGGCGTTTAACGTATTAATTAATAGGAAAAGAGCTGGACTCCTCATTACTTAATTCTAGGACGAACCGCGGCGCCACCTGAAATGATTTAGCGGAGGATTAAAAGCCAAGTGGACGTTGTTTGGCGATCGCGCTGTGGAGTGTGAGACAATGTGTCTGTGGCAGCGTTAAAGCTGGATTTTGGGCTACACCTCAGATGAAGTCATAAGTATATTTAGAGTAAAAAAAAAATAGGTATATGTAAATCCAACCAGCTGCGTTTTCGAGATGATAATTTGTTTCGGGGGGGTGTGGGGGGGGGGTCGCCTTTGGAAATAGCGGTTCGGGATGGGTATGCTTATTAGTTGGGGGGTGGGGGGGGGTTAGTTAGGAGGGATTCGAGTGAGTCATTTTCCTTGTGGGGGGGGGGTGAGATGGAGGAGTGATTTTCCACGCATCATCCTCGTGTTTGAATACTCTTCATGTAAATGTTTGATTGCGGTTGGGAGGAGCTTTTACAGGGTGTTCCTTTACCTGGCCACGGAAGATATATCTTTTGGTCAACAGGATTTGCCAAGTGCCCCGTTGTTACCTAATGAGCTTTTGAGAACAAGCTGAAAACGGGTTCTTAAATGACTTTGCCGCATTCACACACACAAAAGATACAAGAATATCGTAAGTCCTCACTCCCCCCTCCCCCTCTCCCCTCAACCCCAACCTGAACAAGTTTCCATCATGTTTTGAATGTTCACGCCTTGCGCTTTAAAGACTGTAAAGACAAACCCCCCCCCCCCCCCCCCATAACTCCCCAACCCCTCACCTCTCAAATCTATTATATTGCATTACGAGTGAAGGCCACGCTCTCGGTAATGAATGCAGACTACACACGCACACACACATAAATACATACAATATTATATATATATATATATATATATATATATATATATATATATATATATATAATATATATATTATATAATATATATATATATATATGTATGTATACATATATATATATATATATATATATATGCGTGTGTGTGTGTGTGTGTGGATGAGTATCTGTGTATATACTATAAAAGGAAAAGCAATAGAAAATATAATCATCATTAGTATTATTACATTTTATTCTAGGAAACACTCTACTAAGCCTCTTTTAGCGTTGTCGTCTCGTTTCCTAGTTTATGTTTTTTTTTTCTTTCATTCACGCTCCTGAGATTCTTAATAAGTAGTGTAGAAGATGGTGGAAGGCTTGTAGTAACTTATTTCAATACTACTCATCGAGGATGTCCTTGCATAATGTTTATTTGTCTGATCTCTACCGACGCAGACATTGAACTCCTTTTAACAAATGAAATCTAGAAGTGTAATATTAGTTATTTCCAAATAATTTTCATCCATCAGTTCGACTCCGATCGTCCTCATGTTATTCACGATGGAATTCATGTTTTTGTTTCCGTTGTATCCTGGAAAACATTATTTTCATTTCGAAGTGAGCGTCGGGAATTATGAAGCAGTTAAATTCTTATCGTAGTCTTGCGAAAGTAGAATGAATAAGTCTTGTCATGTGACAAAATTGCAAGAGATTAGTCGTTTTCCGTTATTGCAGCTGTCTTCGTGATTGCTTTTTATTCCGGACTGAAAAGTCAAATGGTTTAGATTCCAGCGATTAGGCTTTCCCTTCCATTCCACCCTCGCTGGGGCGTAGTGGCGCTTTTTCCTTTCTTTAATCATCTCTTTTCCCGTTTCTTTTGCTTTCATTGCAGCGGATGAGAAGGAGGCCATTCTTCTGTAAATTGCTTCTTGGACCGAAGCAGTTTTCCCCTTCTTATTGCAGATCTCGTATCCAAGAACCTGCGTCGTGATTCCGCCTTTGCAGTGCCACTGAGGCAGTTCCGAGTGGTCTGCGGTTCTTTTTCTCCTCTCCCATACCGTATGGTTTATAAATGAGGGCGGTAGAGTAGAAATCCCTTTTAGCATCCTTTCTTCTCAGTCTTGGGAACTTGATGCAGATGCAGTTTTCGGATGATGGGTATCGTTTCTTCGAAGTAGTGGTTGGAATATATACGTGTTCTGGGCATAAAACTAAGATATGTCAGTAATCCCGAAAATAGTAGAGCTGTAGTTGTAGTATTAAGAGTAGTAAAAAAAACCATCATTAAAAATAGTTCAGTCAGTAAAGTTTGGTATGCATCGTTGTTCAGTGAAGTACGAAAAATGTCCCTCGAAAAGCAATAACACTTTTTCATTCGCAGTAAACATTATTAAGAATAATGCCCATATAAAATGACTCGCTCACATATTTGAAAATCGTCAAATTGGGTAACAACTTTTGAGCACGATGACAAAAAACTTGACGCCACTCTTAAGTAAATTTGAAACTTGACTACGATTTCTTCGTGTGTGTGTGTGTGTGTGTGTGTAATACGGAAGGAATCTTCTCAGTGCTCGGAAGATGCAAATGGCCGACAGGTGATGACATGGAAGCTGGGATGAAATATCCCAGCAAGATCACTAAGGAATCTTAAAACACTTCCCTACTTCCTTGCCTCATCCTTGTTATTACTGGTGCCTCGGCCTCTTATTATAGCCACCCACCCCCTACAAATTGAATCATAAGGAACAGTTTCCCTTTCATATGTATAGACCACATTGCGTGTAACAGCTTTGCTTTTGATTCGCCTTGTTATTGTGGTTTCCGTCAGACTAATTGTTTCCTCTGGATCTCCTCCCACAGACTCAAGACGGAAAAAGAAGGCGCCGACCTGGCTAGATACATCGTCAGGCTATCTGGACTGACAGCCGCTCACTTGCAGAACTTGAAGTGAGTAAATCCAACACATTTTATATTGTTTCGAATTCCATGTTTTATTGTTCTAAAATGGTAAGTAAGAGTGCATGGGAAATTTTGTGTGGGTGAGGACTTACGGAATCATATATAACGAACTTGAAGTGAGTAACTCAACTTACAGTTTGTGAGTTTTTAAATTGAATTTGTTATGTCTGTGTCTGTAGGCATTTGAATGTGCTGTGGATAAGTTCGTTTTGGAGCTGTGATTTGTTTCTTGTATTCAATGGGAATTGTTGTATAAACGCAAAGATGGATTTTAAGGCCCAATTGTTGTCGTCTCTTTGTCAATACATTTCCAAGAAGCCAAGTTCTCAAAAAGAAAAAAAAGAAAAAAAAGGAAACGAGTGACTTTTGAATCAGCAGCATATTAGAGATTGGAATGATACCATATGTGAGAACGCCCATCGCCCTTCACAAACGTCTGAACATTCAGGCTATTTTGACCTATAGCATTTGAAATAATAGCATTTGATATTTAAATGATCGGCAGTTAAAAAAGCGAAATAATGTTTATCTCAAACACCACATTTTTTATAGTGAGAAACGAACGCTCTTGTCACTGCATTTCTAGAAGGAAAGGGGAAATAAACGTCGTGTCCGGGGAAGCGAAGATACCTGACGCCATTGTAAGTCTTTTCTCACAGGTAGGCAAAAATACAGCAGGATGTCCAAATTGCCTCAGCTATGGATGGAAGGTGTCCTCTCGCGTCATTTTTGCTATGATAAAAAAAAAAATTGTACAAAAGAAAGTTGCTTTTATGTCTTTGTGGGAGAGGAAGTGACCAGTGCAGTTGGAGAGAGAGAGAGAGAGAGAGAGAGAGAGAGAGAGAAAGGGGCGGGGGGACTGATTGATTTGTAGCCTGCCATCATTTAATATTAAAAAATGTTCAAATTAAGAGTTTTTATACGAAATTATAATAATTTTCTGTTTCATATGGGTATGTTAAGCAGAGAGAGAGAGAGAGAGAGAGAGAGAGAGAGAGAGAGAGAGAGAAAGGGGGGGGGACTGATTGATTTGTAGTCTGCCATCATTTAATATTAAAATTTTCAAATTCAAGAGTTTATTTTATTCAGAGAATTATATAGTATAATTTTCTGTTTCATATGGGATTTTAATGTTAAGCAGAAAGAGAGAGAGAGAGAGAGAGAGAGAGAGAAGAGAGAGAGAGAGATGCAGTAGGACAGGGGTTAGATGGAGGGCTTACCAAGTTTGACTCCCCTTTTTTCCCCCTCACCTTACCCCGGCGCTTTATTGGTCTTTGAAGTGGCCGACTCTTGTTCTCCCTTTTGGCTTTAGGAAGAAAACTCTCCTACGTCAAATATCTTCGCATTGGAATCAAAATTCATCACATCGAGCAAAGAGAGAGAGAGAGAGAGAGAGAGAGAGAGAGATTAGTCGTCTTGCTGTTTATGCCTTTAGTTCGTGGGCGTATTACATATTTATTTTCTAGGTGTATATATATATATATATATATATATATATATATATTATATATATATATGATATATATATATGTGTGTGTGTGTGTGTGTGTGTGTGTGTATATATATATATATATATATATATATATATATATATATATATATATATATATATATATATATATATATATATATATATGTATGTATATGTATATATATATATATATATATATATATATATATATACATATTACATATACATATAATATATATATATATATAGTGTTTATATTACTGGCAGATAGCGAAACCAGGCATTTCACGAACTGCCTAAAATTTCAGGCAGATAACGAAGTGCACGTAGGGGAGATTTGATCCCCTAGGGGCTAGTGCTAAACACGGTGAAACAGTGCAGATGAGTCACTGTTTCGCCGTGTTCATTACTAGCGTCCTGGGGGGGGAATCAAATGTAACCTAAGTGCCATCTCGCTATCTGCCTGAAATTCCAGGCAGTTCGCGAAATGCCTAGATTCGCTATCTGCCTGTAACTATATATATATATATATATATATATATATATATTATATATATATATATATATATATAGATAGAATATATATATATATATATCTATATCTAGATATAGATATAGATATATATATATATATATATATATATATATATATATATATATATATATATATATATAGTATATATTCTTTCTAAAATTAACATTCATTGTATACTGTTACTTTAATGGTACATTACAATTAAATATCAGAATACAAATATATAAAAAAGGTTTTAAGAGACGTATTATATTTATAAATCCAAAAAAAAAAAAAAGTATATATTGAATTATTATAAAATATATAAATACAAACATTAACTATTAATTTAACTAGACTCTTGTAATTGTATTTCATTATTTTGAATAAAAGAAGTTCTTGCTGTAGTAGCATCTTTATAATTACAGAGAATCTATGTAATAATGCTTTCGTTATATAAACTTCCTGTAAGAAAATCGAGGATTTGTGACAAATTGCATCATCTTTTTCACTGAGATCACTCGGGTTACTTAGCAACCGCAACGCAAACATGTTCTTAGATTTACCTATGAAATGTACAAATATCAGTCTCTGCTTTCATGACACGAAAGATATAAAATATATATTTTTTAATTACTAGTTTTCAGGCCGCGTGCTACATTGCACAACTATATGTATAACCAGGGGCAAAATTAACAAGATATAAATAGTACACAATTTATTCGACAAAATTAATATTATTTTAACTACGTTAAATTCGGTATGAAAATGACTTCTTGTGCAGGTCATTTCATTCAAGTTCAAATTGCACGATGTCATGTAGCTCAAATACTTAAATTGCACAAGGTAAACTTCATTGCCGCCAATATTAAATAGGCAGACGTATAAACAAAATGATAGATAGAATGGCATGCATGTGCATTGAGTTGTTTTTACGTATTATAATTATCTGATTGACACAGTGGCCGGAGAGGTATGAGGTCAGAATCTAGAGATTTTTCTTTTTCCTACAACCTTAGTCTCGTCTTCCTAAGGGATCGGCCGCTCGTATCTTCCTTTGGATTTTAGAGTATTAGCAAATATAAAATACTAATAATATATAATACTAATGTAGATTTAAAGATGGTTATACAGTACTTTTTTTTGTCGTGAAATACTGTTTTCACGGGGTAAGACGATATACGACTACTTTTTCTTCCCTATTAAATAGAGTACTAGATGCTGTGCGTCAGTTTGTTTCTTGTCGTCATCGGAAGGGGATGGACAATGAACCGAACGTCAACGTCGCGATTTCATCCTCTCTCCATTGCTTTATATTTGAGGAAATATCATTTTATTTGTTGCACATTTAATGCAGCTTTTTAGAGTTAAAAGTCAGATTTTCTTACGCTTTATGTACTTTTCAGTGAAGCATAAAATCAATCTAGTAGAATGTCTCTTTAACCTCTTTAATCTTTTGTTTTCTGTGATATTCTTTGTGGTGAGACTGGATCGAGATACAGGCACATAAGTAGTTCTCATGCATGGAAAGATCGATTCACGCTTCGCTGACATTAAGTATGCCGAGAATGTATATTCATGTATATGCTCACTCGCAAGCGCGCTCTTATGGTACAGTAGACATACATACACATATATTTATATATAGATATATATAAGATATATATATCTAGATAGATATATATATATCTTGTGTGTGTGTGGGTGTGGGTGTTGATATAGGTATAGTCGCAATACGATATACATATATATATATATACTTATATATATATATATATATTATATTATCATATAGATTATATATAATATATATAAATATATATATAGATATATATCTATTATATATATATATATATATATATATATATATATTAATATATATGTATGTATTTGTGAGTTCGCGTACTTGTCCGATTTTATATTTACATAAATGATCATCATAGTCGTAGAAAATATGCTTGTGAAGACGGTGCTGATAAATGTTTTTTCATTGATGTGAATCTTCGTTTTATTTGCTTTTTTTTCAATATAAGATGATTACACACCCATACACACGCACCCACACACCCAATATATAAGATATATATATATATATGATATATATATATATATATATAATATATATATAATATAATATATATACACACTTAAAATCACAGGAAAACGTATTTTTTTGTATATAGGCATATAGTACGTATACCACTTTATGAAATCTGTCTCGAAAATGTAAATGTGAAACCGGTCTGGTTTTATAAGTTTTGTTCTGTGTACTCATAATATGTTTGCTATTGGTCCTTCCTGCGCACGGGAATACATATCCGTTAAATTCATGTAACCTATGATGACATAAAGTAGTTAATAAGTTATATGGTAGTTTATAAGGTTTGGAAGACATTAGCCATGGTGGACAAGCTTGGTGTTCAACTCCAATCCATAAAATAAGCGAAGTGCAGTCATCCTCTTCAAGAGGAATAGGCGTTTTTAATCGAAGTGTCAGAATAATTAGGATGAAGATGCTCTGCGATTTTTAAGGGACGCCGACGTTCCTTTTTGAAACTGCTATGCTGATGTTTGGCCGGTAGTGGATATTTTATACATACGAATTTTCCTCAATAAAAAAAAAGCTGGGATATGCTTGCGATAGTGACATTTGAATATCTTTTTCTTTGATTATTTCATTTGTAGTGGGAAACTGTTCCATTGGCGGAGTAGTCAGGTTTATTAGATTTTTCCGAAGTTTACGAGAGCAACTCTCTCTTCTCTCTCTCTCTCTCTCTCTCTCTCTCTCTCTCTCTCTCTCTCTCTTTCTGAAATGAAAAATTGGACATTGCCCCAAACATGCCTTGATGCATTTTCAGTAAACAAATAATCCATCTGTTGAAAAGGCAATAACTTTTTAAACCTTGTGTTTTTTAATGTTTCAGAGTTTTTTTCCCCTTGCGTTGTATTTTTTATAGTATCCGTTGAAAAAGACCCAAACTCCCCAAAAAGATATTCATGGGACTAAGCATCTCTGAAAAGTCAATGAAACGTTAGACTTTTCTACATGAGACCCGAAACGTTCTGAAGCCATTTGTTTATTTGTTCTGTCTCGTAATGAATGGTTGTGTGTTGTTGATTTAATGTTGGGGATCGTTTTGTGTTTCACATCGCTACCGCTGCAGAGAACCGCCAACATCAGATACTTAATTCCAAATGTTTTTTTTTCTCTCTCTCTCTCTCTCTCTCTCTCTCTCTCCTCTCTCTCTCTCTCTCTCTTTTACTGGAAGTACATGATGAAACTGACAATGTAGTGCCTTAATGTTCGTAAGTTTTCTAGCCCAGGCTGGAATATAACAAGAGAAATTAAGATGTAAGAAAGAGGGTGGGCATGACAACGAATGAATGAATCTATAGACATTGCTGACTTTTCTGCCGCTGGAAGGAAGATAGGTTACAAGCCAGGAATAGCAGAAAGCAGGGGAAACAGGGTCCCGGCCATGCAACAACCTAAACAAAACCTGATCGCTCCGCACAGGCAAGTAGTTCGACCTCGACCCTGCACGACTCGTCGATGCCATTTTTTCTTGCCAGAACAAACGAGCTTGCCAAGAATCATTAAAAATGTGGATAAGGCGCGCAGCACCGTTCCACCACGCAGAAACTTAATTCACGGATTTTGCTTGTATTCTTCCGCTTTTAGTCGGAGCTCACCGTCATCTATCGGTGGGTTTTGACTAGAAAAGTGGTCGAAGGTAGGCTGGGCCCCTTAAACTGCAGGCGCTCCAAAAGTTGTAATAAAAAGATTGATTACTCTTGTCAAGAATTGCTGTTATTGTAACTTATTGAAGAGGCTCCACAGAGCAATGATTGAAGAATTCAGTCACATTTTCCTGTTTCTCAACTGTATGTATTATGGTAATTTCCCTTCCAAGTAATACTTTCCTACCATGCTGGGATTTCTTCATATTTAGGCCAGTTGTAATTTGAGTTGGCGGATTGGATAAATGTTTCGTGAAATATTTTTCAGTATTTTTACTTTAAACCTTTATTGAAATAATAATGTATTTCGGCGTAGGTGGTATAGTTGATACGACGCACGTCAACTGAACCTAAACAGCATGGCAGGCCTCACTTTGAAAGTACTACTATTTTCACAGAATTAAAATAACGTTCAAAAGACCTTTGAGGCATTTTATATTGTAACGGCCATATCGTTGATACTATTTAGTGGTAATCTGTCGAGTTTTCACGTTAAATAGATGGAAAGAAAAAATAAAGGACTACATACACTGGATATTTTAGGCTTATGTACTTTTTAAGTGTTTGCGAACAAAGAAGTGATTGAGTTTTAAATCTACAGAGAAGCCCACAAACCTACAGCAACATAAATGCACACAGCAACAGATTTCACTCATGAAAAACACACACACACATACTCATAAATTAAGCGGAAGATGAGTTCATATTCTTCCATTTTGATAAGTGACAACAGTCCACGCTCTCTCTCTCTCTCTCTCTCTCTCTCTCTCTCTCTCTCTCTCTCTCTCTCTCTCTCTCTCTCTCCACCTTGAAGATTCCTATTTTTTGTCTGAGGAAAATAAAAATGGAGAACAAAAGAGAAGTTCTGTAATGCCACTTCTTATGAAGAACATTTTGGTATTTTACTATTCATTTCCTTTTATTACATCTAGGGGAGACGCAACAATTTAATTATAATAATGGCATTTAAATATTCATTATATTATTTCTCATCATCCTGCCGTATGGGACTTTACCTTTTTCTAGTTTTTTATTATTATTATTATATTTCAGTTTGCAGTCTGGTGACGTTTCTTAATTCTTTTGAAGTTTCAGTTCCACCTTTTTTATTAGTAGAATTAATGGCATGGTGTAGAGATAAGTTCAAGCCTTTTTTTCATCATGGATTTTATGTCATGGCATATTACAGAAGACATTAATTTCCGTCATTTAAGTTGTATATAAGCAAGCATGCATGTGTGTTCTTTAAACGTACTTTGACGAGAGACTGTCCACTGAAAAGAAAAGATATAGTAGTTCATAACGCTACGGGAGCGGTCAGTTCTACTTCATAAACAGGGAACTTTCAGTTTATTGGGATCATGGAGCCTGATCGTTATTTATCACGTTCATTATCTAGTTAATGATAACTTACGAAAGTCGTAAGGTTGCGAATAATTAATAAAATGGTATGCTTTTCTAACTCAGAAGAAGGCTAATAGACTACATTGAAGATGTCTTTCAACCTTTTACGATTTCGTGACGAGATAAAGCTGTAAACGTCTCTGCTTATGTGGCTGTGAATGGTGGAATATTTGACAAGAACAATGAAGTCATCTTAGAAGACTTTTTACCCACACAGACAAACAGGCGGCCAAACCGGAGCGGTAGAAGCCCACTGCATAATCATTAAACGAGTAAATCAAGGATTTTCCAGCATTTGAGTAGAAAAGGATAGACGATATCAGCCTCATAATCATCCGCTTCTAAATACACCCGAGTTTATTTCGATTGACGAAAACATTCGGTTATTGTTCATACACTCTTTGATTCCGGTCGGTGCCCATTTTTATGCGGTTTCTTTTATCTGGTCAAACTAAACATTATTTGTAAAACAGATGTTCATTATTAACGGTATCATTAATCCCGCGATGAATCCACGTTTTTCAGCCTCTCGCAATTATCGCAGCCTTCATCCCCAGATTCGCTCAGTGAAATTTTGGGAGAGTGAAAGAATGAACTCATTACCCACACATGAGTTCGCTTATGAAGAAATAATTAATAAAAACAAATTATGATACAAAGAACAGAGGAGCTACTGACTATTCACACCGATACTGTTTCACTTATTGTGATATTCCTATTCACTTTTCTCAGCGTCTTTTACCGAAGAGCTACCGATCTCTCTCTCTCTCTCTCTCTCTCTCTCTCTCTCTCTCTCTCTCTCTTAAGAGGCAGGGGCTCTGGTGTGCTGTTGCATTCATCTGGTGGTCGGTCGTCTGTTACTTTGGTTAGGTTGGTCAACAACCAAGGAAGGGCCACCATGGTTCATTCCCCACTGCGACTGGACAGCTGCATGCCAATCGCGAAGAACCCCCTAACCAGCGGACAAAAGTTTGGTCGAAATTTTCTTCGAAACCGAGTGTTACAACTTGGCTGCCGATCTCGTACCCAAAATGCAGAGGATGCAAACTCCTGGGGGGCCTCTAGTCTTTTGTTTTTGCAGCGGGAGGATGTGACATTGCTTCTATCAGTAGGATGTGTATAGAAGTCGCCCAATCCATAAACAAAAATTTGACTATGTAAGATTAGTCCCAAATGACGCCCAAAGAGATATTGAGTCCATTTGAGAAGTATTTCCATGCCAGTTTATTACATAATAATACGAAAAACCTATGGTATGCCGCCACTCAGGTTTTGTAAGTATGAAATTTTACCATAAATGTGCCGTTAGAGAGAGAGAGAGAGAGAATATTTCATGAAGCAAGTGTCACACACGTACCAGGATACATATCGTAGAGTGTCAGTAACGTAGAGTGGTGACCTCTGGCGGCCATATTGAAAGGTCTCGGTCCAGCCCATAGTACTGCACCTTATTACTATTATAATTTTTACTATTGTTTTAGTTTTTTTCCATTATTATTATTATTATTATTATTATTATTATTATTATTATTATTATTATTATTATTGATGTTGTTGCTGTTGCTGTTATTTTATTAGTATTATTACTAGACCCAATTTCACAGAGAAAAATTACCCTACCAAAATAGTTTGGCCTAACCACTCCAACCATTGCGGTCAAGGCCTAAACATCTGCTCTTGGATCTAAGCAATGTGTAGCATAAATGGTTCCTATAAATTACAGGAATTACTTTACATACAGCCAGTTAAGACTAACTAAACTTTAAAGTACAATCAGTGAACAGTAACACTCACTATACACTTACACTCATTAAACACTCACGTTTACTATATTCTCACACTCACTAAACACTCACACTTACTATACACTCAAACTGAATAACACTAATCACTCTCTGAAGTATTCAACAGTCACCAGGCACTCACTATACACTAAATGCTCACCAAACACTCACTAAATACTCAATGTACCATAAACGCTCTGTAAACTTTCACTTAACATTCTTTTAATCCTAAACATTCAATAAAAAACTAAACACACGCTATACATTCACTTAACACCCACTATACACTAAACATTCACTAAGTACTCACTATACACTAAACACTCAATAAACATTCACCAAGCACTCACTATATACTAAACACTGACTAAACCATAAACACTCATTAAACGCTAAACAGTCACTGAGCATTCACCAATCATTCATTAAACATTCACTAAATACTAACATTCGCTAAACCCTAATGTTCATTATGCGGCTAATTTGATCCCCTTCTACAGTTGGGGAGACATTTTCCTGATAGCCTCTTCATCCTCTAAATGTTCATGGTACATATGATGTTTATAATATTTAAACACCGGACCGACGACGTCTACTTTTTCTCGAGGCATTGCATATGTTAGGAAAAAAAAAGGCCAAACATCAACTCTGTGAAAGAAACAGTTTCTCCGCATTATCATAAGGACAAATACAAGAGACCAACCGACATCAAACACCGTCACGAGAGAGAGAGAGAGAGAGAGAGAGAGAGAGAGCCGGAAGCCGATAACATGTCATCTGGATCAAGGCTTATAATACCTACCACATTGACGGGGATACCCGAACCAACACCCGACCCCTGCCAACAACACCGGTTGGACCTCCATGGGTTGGACCTAGGAGATCTCAACGCCTCCAGGACAGATTTCGTCACCAACCTCCAGGACACATTTCGTCACCAACCTACGACCAATTAAAAATTCTTGCCTACTGAACAACGCACCGATTGTATACGCCATGCCTACTTTTAATACCAATACGTCACGTATCTTAATTCATTTATTTTTACACTCGCAGAGATGACCGCCTGTGGGCTGTCGACACTTTAGAGGAAATTAACCTAAGACAACTGCAATATTTGTGCCCTTAGGAAACCTGATATACCAGCTACACGCTAATGAAAAAAGAATAATAAAAAGAACAGAGAAAAGACCTTTTTTAAAAATTGTGGGTAATTACAGATAACCAGGTGCTGTTAAGTTACAGTATTGAGATATTTTTACCATTTCATATATATTTACTATTATACTTTATTGTCTTTTGTGGATTTTGGATATAATGACGCCTTTCCCAGTCTGAACGCTTAGTTATATTGATTTTTTTTTTTGTTATTTTTGTAAATATTTTGCGTCAACAAATTCTTAGAATTATGTCAAGATTTTTGTATACTTTAAATATTATTTTCTTCTTTACAAGGTTTGCCATTTTAATCGTGGGAAGGCGCATTTAGTGGAATGGATGGCTTATACGACATGGCTAGATGGGTTAAAGAATTAGTTTTAGTGACTTCTTCTCTGTAACAGTCACGGATTTCGCACGGATGGGATGCTAAGCCATCAGATCGGTTTTGTTATGAAGGCTGTCTGTCCTTAATTAGCTGGATGACTTTTAGCTCTCCCGAGTCTCATCACAGTTTGTCCTGTGTGTGTGTGTGTGTGTGTGTGTGTGTGTGTGTAAGTATTTATTTATTTGTATGTATGTCCGTCTGAAGAGAACTTTTCACTTGTTGCCAGGGTAGGGCATATCAGAGGTCCAAAGCCCTGCAATGCATTGTATTGGACAAATGTTAATTTTATACTTGAAAATGCAGCAAGGTGGCTCATGCTGTCTTGTGGCCGATAGACCTAATGTTAATTGTGGTGTCAGGATAATTTCCTAACCCGTAACTACAGATAGATAGTGTTTTGTTGCTTGTATTTCTTAGGCAATCATGTCTGGGGTTGAGTTATCTAGCTGTCCTTATTTAAATGTATTGAGTTACCTAGCTTTTCCGTCGCCTGTCTGTCAGAGATACTATATAGCGTTAGTTGAGGAGATTATTAAGTTTAAAGTCATTTGTAGTCATGCGCTATCACACTGTTTGGTAGTGATAATAAACTGGCGTTTTATTTCTTTCAGTCTTAAACTCATATGCCATTTACTTCTCGATTTCATGTGGTTTACGTTGGTGTTTTTACACATAAAACTGATCATTTTTTGCGCCCTCTTATCTGCTATATATTTTTTTTGGATATTTATGCAGAAGCAACTTCGTTTTCAAGCGATTTTTTTTTGCAAAGAAGAGTTCCATTGCAATCATTGGATCGTTTCGAATGTCTCTCCGAAACTTTTTTCCTCGATTGATTGGTCGTTTCCGTGGCTAAGCACTCTTTACATTTGCTGACACAGAGTTGGTTAGACTTTGCGGCACCCTCCTCATACGACGCCTCGAAATATGGTGAAATTATCGCTAGCAATGAATCAGAAGTCAAGTCATGGAAATTCTGATTTTAGGCAAGGGTATAGGGACCATCTGTTTTTTTTTTTTTTTTTTTTTTTTTTTTTTTTTGTTTTTTTTTTTTTTTTTTTTTTTTTTTTTTTAAACAGCCAAGGTACCATATACATCTGAAAAATAAGGATTTCACAGCTTCAAAGGACCAAATATATGCGAAGCAGACATTGGTTGTAACTTCATTAAACTTACATAAATTGACTGTTAATTTCTGAATGCTGGATGCAAAAGATTTGCCTTGTATAAGATTGGTTATCATGAACTCTTTAAGAGAGTCATCTTGGACAAGAAAGGCGGAAATAATATATACATAGTTGTAAGCAATATTTTACTGCAATTTCGCAATGGTAAGAAAGTTATATATTCTGTTATGAGTATAATATATATATATATAGTATATATATATTATATATATATATATATATATATATATATATATATGTGTGTGTGTGTGTGTGTGTGTGTGTGTGTGTGTGTGTGTGTGTGTATGGAAGACGCTGATATTGGCAGTTGGCGTTTGTTTGCAAGAGTATTTAAAACGTTGGTTAGGGGGCGTTCAGGAGTGTGAATTCTGATAATCCATATTCACCTCTACAAGGGGTTATGAGTGGTATGATTCCTGTACGTTGAAGGGTGTGATGATTGCTTTTAGAATATCTGTCTTGATGATTTCGCAGCTCTGCTTCGGCTATGGATAAAGGAGATCTTTGGGAAAATTCCTCAACATGAGGTCCAGTGAAGCCTCAACTGGACAGAATTTTTATGGTTCCCGGCACACCCCGTCTGCATTTCCGAATTTGTTTGACATGGCGAGGAAGGTGATGGCCTTCGTTCAAAGATCAATGTTAGTCTTTAGATCCCCAGGGAAATTAGATGTGGGAAATAAACGATGATGTCCACCACTTACTTCCTGAGAATCCATGGTGCTTGTGTGGATACGCGTCTTGTCAAAATCTGTAAAAAAAAAATACATGTACTGTAAAAGTGTGATGCACATGGTGATGATATGAATAAGGATGTGAAAAAATGAAAAGTAAAACCGCAAAATATGGGTGTCTTAACAGATGCGGTCTCCCAGGCATTGCAAGGCTGCAAGTTGAAGGATAAGATACGTTGTCACATTTCTTTTTCTGGTGCATTTTGAGGCAAGGGTACCTCTTACGGCCTATAGAACCGAGGGATCTGCATTCGATCCCCGAGGGGGCAAAGGAAAGGCACGGTGTCTATGTGCGCGTTTCCATTTAA
This sequence comes from Macrobrachium nipponense, assembly GCF_015104395.2. Taxonomy (NCBI): domain Eukaryota; kingdom Metazoa; phylum Arthropoda; class Malacostraca; order Decapoda; family Palaemonidae; genus Macrobrachium; species Macrobrachium nipponense. Next base: position 139,438,533 of record NC_087200.1, on the reverse strand, counting down.
ATTGAGGAGTGCCATTGATTACTATCATTAGGACCATTATCATCATTTTTGTGGGGAGGGAGACATCAGCCATTCATTAGTGATTTTAGTGTAACTTCTACCATTTACGTATCAGTGATGCCTTTTGCCTTCTTTACTCTTGGAGAACTTTTCGTTTTTCGTTTGTAACAATGTAAATGAAATCCCAAAAATCGGTGTAACATGACTGCCATTAAATCTTAAATAGGAATCTAGTGAAACCACTTTCATATTGGATAAAAAAAACCGTTGCTGTAATATTGCTGAACAATTCTAGTAAGAAAAGACGGTATTGTAAAAACTGCATATTAAATTAATAGTAATTTAATCTGCTAGAAGAAATAACAAGTATAATCCACTGAACGCATTGATTAATTAAACGTAATGTGCCGCTGTTCATTAAAGGTAAGTTTCGTTGACCTCTGTCGTCCGTACTCGGGTTAATGTAAATCTCTCTGGTTCATCAGTACAGTTCTGTCTGTCTACGTACATGCCCACACAAAATATATATATATATATATATATATATATATATATATATATATATATATATATATATATATATATATATATATATACTTGATTTTTAAATTTCGAAAAAGGTAATAACGTGATGATTATATGAACAAACTTACAGCCACAAAGGAAAAGTGAAACTATTGAGACGCTAAGTACTTCGTTTTATTACCAAGCCATTTTCACAACAGTTAAAGATATTGATATGGTGGTTATAAGTCTTGAGGGAATACAAAAAGAATAACCTAAATATAAGCCAAGGATTATATTCTTTTGACCCTGTAATAAAACATATGTTCCAGAAGGATTTGAAAGATAGGATAAAGAGGATTACCAATAGGTATATTTCGATGTTAATCCGTTGACCGTTGTTCTGATCTCCCAACCTTTTTGTATTCCCTTCGGACTTGTCTCTGTATCTTTACTTGCTGTGACCACGATTTAGGTAAGAGGACGAAAGTTCTTATGAAGATTTCAACTGTTTCACTTTTCCTGCGTGGCTGTAACCTTGTGCGTGATATCATCACGTTTTTATGTTTTTCGTGATTTAAAATCAAACTATACATACTTACATACATACATGCACACACTACATGATACATCAAATGTCACAGAACTTTGGTGCATATTCTTGCAGTGACTTTCCATTGTTATGTAATGATCACACATTAATTAGATCATAACATTTTCTGTCGGTATTTTCTACATGCAGGAAATAGTTACATCTTCGCATAATCGTCTTCTCATTAACATTTATGAAGAAAGTAGATTTCTCACTCTGTCACTCTTGCAAATATGACACTGTGAAGTAATTATCACTTGATAATGATGATGAGGTGGTAAAAGTTTTGTAACACTATCTGCCACATGATTTCCTCACATACTAAGAGGTGCCAACAGATGGAACAGTTTTGCTCTCTCTCTCTCTCTCTCTCTCTCTCTCTCTCTCTCTCTCTCTCTCTCTCTCTTCCCGTAGGGGGCTAGTGCCGTCAGTGTACCTCATTCGGTGCAATGTAGGCATTACTTAAGGTTCATTTGCAGCGTCCCTTCGGACCCTAGCTGCAACTACTTTCATTCCATTTACTGTACCTCCGTTCATACACTCTTCCATCTTACTCTCCACCCTCTCTTAACAATTGCTTCATAGTGCAGCTGCGAGGTTTTCTTCCTGTAACACCTTTCAAACCTCTTACTGTCAATTTCCGTTTCAGCGCTGAATGACCTTAGTTGCCCCAGTGCTTGGCATGATGCCAAAAATCAATATAAAACAAATCAAAATTTCTCTCTCTCTCTCTCTCTCTCTCTCTCTCTCTCTCTCTCTCTCTCTCTCAGCCTGTTCATTCTTTAATTTGCCTTGTTTAGTCTTTCACTATATTCCAAGGAAGGAGAACCAGTTTTGGATAACTTTCTCTATATATATAAAAATACATATATACACATGTATATATAATAAAGTATGCATACATATATATACACGTGTGCATATAGGTATACATATGTATGTAAATAGCTAAGCGGAACATATTTGTGAGGTCATGAGGAATACATACTATAGGTAGGATAATTTGATTGATATGCCAGAAGCTGACAAAGACCGGCTTCTGCGTACGAATGAATTCGTTTTTTAAAGTGGAATTGATGTTAATTGTGATTTTGGAAAGCACCGTATTATGATGTAATGACTGCAGAGATGATTTTACTGAAATTGTGGTGATGGAAAGCACCGTGTTATGATGCAATCACTGCAGATATGATTTTACTAGTGATGCTTATTTGTGGAATAGGGAATGAGGAAACAGTGCCTGGTAACTGAGAAGAGAGAGATGAAGAAGCTGGTTCAGAAATGACAGGAGTTGCACAGATCAAGTCATGTCAAGAAATGAGGATCTGAAATTTAGTGTATGATCTTATTTTATACATTAAGTGTAGCGTTATAAAACTTTTTTATTGCTTCCCAGGTCACGCGAAACCTTACCACACATTTTTCCATTTTAATATTTGGAATAAGTAGTAATCCAACAGCATGTGATCCATACAATTAGATTTTTATTGAACTATAGCAGTAGTTTCTTAAATGTAGATATCAGTACGTGGGTGGAGATTTATATAGTTTTTTTTCTTAAACTATGTATATCGTTTCTGTCATGGGCTGCTTTGCCTGTTGGATCCCCAGAGCTTGTAGCATTCCGCTCTTCCAACCAGGACAGCTTGTTGAGCATTAATAATGATAATGATGAGCTTAATTGATCACCTTATTAGCTGGGAACTGTCAAAAGATAAACAGAATTCCAGACCTTTTTTTATGCCTAGTAACACTTGAGCCGAATATGCACTTGGCAGCGAATACATAGATAAGAAAATATGCGATGGAAAGGAAAAATTGTCACGGATGACGAACATTTTTATTTGCCAGAATGAGCAACGTCTGCGAATCTTCACGGAGTAATGACATGAAACATTGTTAAATTATCAAGGGAACGCCGGCTCTAATTCGCGGGGCATTGAAAACCCAAGAAGACGAACTGAAATCTTAACTACTTTCGATGTCGTTGATCAGTAGTTAGTGGTTTCATAAGCAGATTCTCTACTTTACTTTCAAACATACATATTTGGCTGTATTTCTTAGCAAAAAAGTTTTTGCCTTGAGTTTCAAGGTGTTCAAAAAGAAAAAAGAAAAAACTTGTAGAAATAACGCTGTCCACGAATATTTAAAAAGGTGGGAGAAAGTTGAACCTAAACCTCCCAAGAAAGTTAGGTTGGCTTTTATCAGTAAAACCGAAGCGGCACCGAAACCTTAACCGCAAGATACATTGAGAGTGATCCATAAATCCCCCAAAACACACGGGGGGGGGGGGGGGGGGGGGGGGGGGGGGTGTGAAATCTATTTTAGAATTCTGCCGAAAATAGTTTGAAGTCTGTCATAAAGTCTCAAGCTTGAATGCAATTTTGCCGGAGTAAAGCCCCGGTAAAACTGTGCCGATCTGCATCGGATTGAGAAAGACTCTCTCTGGCAGTACAGTCTTTCCCGTTTGCTTCCATCAATACCTAATCCTCATTACTTCTTATTGCTCGTTTCATTCGTATCTTTTATTTTCCCTTTTCTTCTGTGGATGTTGAGGCAGCGGATTGAGCCGTGGTAAGGAACCAAAAGTTCCTGAACGCCACCGAGAATGCTGTCGAATACGACAAAAAGAAAATACTTTCGGATCCAGGACATTTCTAGCTACCTTACCGTTTAATGACTACTACTATTAATAATATCTTAACTGATCATATTGCTTTTTTTCGTTATCATTCAAAGACAGAGCTTTGAAACGGGCAAAATATATGAACGTAAATGGAGAAACGAAAGTTTCGAAGTACCACCTAGGCAACTGCGAGCAAGAGGGGAAAATAGAACGGAATAATTTGTAACTTTGTTTTCTACGTAGCAATTATCTGGATGCTCAACTACAATCGAGGTACCGGGCATTCATTCCTTAGACCTACTTTCGCGAGAGACTTGAAAATTTAGCCTTAATTAATTTTCGGTTATTTGCTGGAGCGTCTAAACTGTAGCCGAGATCTTTTCTTTCTGACTTCTTGTTCTGCCCTGCCTGCCTTCCATTTTTTTTTATTTCGATAGATATTCATATTTCCCACTGATGACCTTGCTATGACGCCAGTATCTTAAGAGCGCTGTCAAATAATGTGAAACAACGGATCGGCGGTCTTCGAAGTTTAAGAGGGAGAGAGACTGTGGGTGGGAAGATTTCCCGTGAGGAAGATTAAAAAAAAAAATAATAATAAAAAGAGTAGGAGGATGAGGAAGAAATCCCTGATTCTGAGGAGTGGAAGGAGAAGGGAAGAACTGAATGTGAAGAGGCTGGGGGGAAGATGAACGAGAGGCCTGGGGTTGGTTGGAGTGGTAGAGAGGGGAGGGAAGAGGGAGGGGAAGTTGAGAGGTGTTCTGTGTTGGGGCTACGCAGACGGAAACATCACCATGGTGACCGCTGTATCAAAACATGATTAGAGAGGAAACACTCTCTGCAGATGCTCAACTCGGTATAAACCCCCTTCCTACCCGCTGCCTCTGCCCTAACCTCTCTGGCTCTCCTATTTTAACCGCCTCCCTTACCAAAGCCCTGCTACCCGCCCCGTCCTACATCCCGGACCTCCGTAGGGTCTTCCCCTCAGCCAGCCTGCCGGCGTTCCCCCTCATTTTCCTCTCCTTACACTTAATAATGATAATTGTGCGTGTTTGTACGTGCTTTTGGGGGCGGGAGGGAGCGGGGATAGCATAAAGGGGTGATGCCTAATGGAAGGTATGGAACTGGATAGGTTTGGAGATGCTGCGTTGGATAAACAGAGACCACAGACTTGGTTCCGCTCATGGAGTTCCTCAAACAGCTTAATGAACTGAGCTGTCTAGTAAGACAGAATCCCGTGGAGGGGAAACAACTGTAGTCTGTTCAGTGAAAAATTCAATTTGCCTCTGCTATCCTAAGCAGTGAATTTGTAACTGGTTGGTAGTTGAGTGTGGCGGGTCACAATCGAGGTTAGGTGGAGCTTGCGGCTTAGGGTAGCAGCCTCATCTCAAAAGATTGCTAAAATAGGGCCCTGTGTTACCGAGGTTAATTGTTGAAACTTACGGAGTATATAGGAAAAAAATGGTAGATTGGAATGATGTAATAATGTCAAGATTTTGTAAATTCGAAAATACTTGTGAAAGTGGTTGTTGAGGATGTCTGAAGAGTAAATTATATATCAAAGAATAAAAAGTAACGAAGAATTTCTGAGATACTAAGGTATGATGGTGATAATACGATTGAATGACTAACAGAGGTGTGGAAAGGTATATATGGCAAAGGAAATGTTCCACTGGAATGGTTGAAAGGAATTGTCTCTCATTTTATACAAAAGGAAAAATACTTTAGAGGAATTTAAGAATTATACGAAAATAGCATTGTGATTGACGAACTGAGGTATATGAGAAGGTTTTGTACAGGAAGAGTAGTAGTGTGGGTTTCAGCTTGAAAGATGTGGGGTTCAAGAGTTTACGGAAAGGTATGTGACAGGTTCGAGAGCAAAGGAATTGTAAGATTTCATATTATAGATAGAAATAAAAAAAT
>NC_087200.1:139407888-139427888 GCF_015104395.2 Macrobrachium nipponense | reverse complement strand
TTGATCAAGCTCGTACACACACCTTAACAGGTACGCTAAGTGACGTTAAACCGTTAATTCTTAGTTATAATAATCACCTTTCCCATTTCCTGTTACACAAAAGAATGTGTTACTCTCTCATTCCGTTAAAACTCAATTTATTCACGCATCTTACACATGCCGGTAAAAGCCGTTATTCTGAAGCAGCTCAGATGCAGTTCCATCCCGAAACCTTTTATTTTACTATCGTGTATCTGCAACAGCCACAATCAGTCATTTTACATTGTATATATGTATATATATATGTGTATATGTATATATATATGTATGTATGTATGTATGTATGTATGTATGTATGTATGTATAACTATTTCACGAAGATATGGAACGTGATGAATGTATAAATAAAGGCAAGTCTCACGAAGGAAAAGTGAAACAACGGAGTGGTTGCTAGACCTTTTGACACACGGTCCTTTACCAGCAGGACCGTGTCTTTCCTGAGATTTGCCATTATTTATACACACACAAATATATATATATAATATATATATATATATTTTATATATATATATATATATATATATATATATAAATATATATACATGTGTTTTCCATGTATGTTTGTCAATAATTATGTTGACGGCACGACAACTGTGCCCGAAACAATAGACATATTACAAAGAGCATCAGAGAGAAAAAAGTAGGCTTTATATGAGTTGAATTAGTGCTGAGACTTGCGGATACTTTATCAAAGGTGACATATTCAAGATGACGGGTCCGATGCGACTCTTCCGATTCCACAATATCAAAATTTAAATTCAGTATCACAACTTCTTGGATTCAAGAGGGAATCTTTTAGTAGTTTCCTAAGACGACTGTTGGAGAGTGAAAAAAAACACTACGGTCAGATGTGATATGTTGGCTGGAAAAGCAGTAATGATCAGGAACTCTCATCCCTCTGGAGGCGACTCAGGATAGAAATTACGAGAAGACATTTTTAAACATTTTAATGACGTGCCTTCAAATGAAACGAGCACACTCATGAAATAAACTTCCATGCTCCGGTCAGACCAGAGGAAATAGGTAGAGATAAATCTTTTCTAATGTGTGTGCATGCACACATATATACTGTGTATATTTATATATTATATTAATAGAGAATACTATATAATATATATTATCTATATATATATATATATACATTTATATATATATCATACATATATATATATATATATATATATATAAATATATATATATATATATATATATATATATATATATATATAGATGACGAAGCATCCAAATATCTGGTTATTATACTAACTAATAAAAAAAACAGTTACCTCACAACAGCCAGACACCTGAGCCTTCACGTCATAAAATACGACTGATTGCTCTAAAGGCAACAGTGATCCCTTAAAAACTTATTAGTCATGCAAGAAATCAGTCTAAGTTCATTAAAACAAGTGTGAGGTAATCTTATATGAAATTAAATTAATTAAAGGGCATCACTTCAACAAAAACTTTATACGTCTTAAGTATTTCCCTGGTTCTAACTCACTTCAATAAAATTGAAGGGAAACAACTTAATTGCCACCCTATATTTCTACCTAAATAAAATTCTGTTACTGGTGGTCAATAAATGAAACACTGTTATAAGAAATTTTAATACAAAAGGATTTATTTTTAAATTTAAAATTTATAAGTGAAATTCACAATCTTAGGGAAATTGACTATTACTAAAGGCTTCGAGGAAACATGAGGCAATCAGTCACATAGTTTAGACAGGGCAAAGAGAAGGACGACCGAGTCACTGTGTCTTCAAGAGATGACAAATTTCTGAAAACAAGACGAAGAGAGCACAGACTAATCGCGTTTTTTTAACACTTCCTAATTGCTTGTTGACAGCTAAGCACAACAGAACATAAGGGTAGGGGCAAAATGCACGGCTAAAGATTTGTTATTGTTAACATTAATTCTTAGATAATCTTATTATGAAATCTGAACATAAAATATGCATTTTATAACATTACAAACAAATACTGAGAAGTTACACTTTGCAATGACACGTATGTAAAGAATATATATATATATATATATATATATATATATATATATAATATATATATATATATATATATATATATATAAAGATAGATAGATAGATATGTATGTGTGTCTGCGCGCACACGTGTATAGTATGGTTTTATATATATATATAAATATATATAGGCTATGCAGGTATATCACATACATCCATTCAGGAAATCGCAGACAACCACATCAGAAGAATAATTTATTAGAGACGTTTCGCACATACAATGTGCATCTTCAGTCTGTTGAGATAAAAAACACATACATATTAGCATTCAATAATAGCAGGATTCTCAATATAGTAAAAAGACTAAAATTAACTTAAAATTGACATAAAGGACTAAAAAATTGACAAGTAAAACTAAAAAGTAAAAAGTACAAATAAAAAACAAATACCAAGGCGCAACCAACCGTTAGTTGAGAAGGAAGGAGGTAGAATGACTAGACTTGGGCCAAGAAGGTTCAAAACGTTGACTATGCCAGATAAAGCGGAGAAGATGAAACTCCACTATTCAACGAGGGAACAAGACGTTTAAATATATAATGACTCTAGAGTGGTTATGTAATCAGAGTCTTTAACCGAGCCTAAAATAGAGAAGTGTTGTTTCTTCACCTCTATCTTGCAATTGATTGCGTGGTTTTTTATGTTTGAGTGTTCAGGCCTACTTAATTTTTGACCGGTCCTGAAACTAAAGCCCATGTGACTGCAGTATCTCATCTGCAGCAGCCTCCTAGTCGATCCAACGTAAATTCCGGGACATCTCTATTTTAGGCTCGGTTAAAGACTCTGATTACATAACCACTCTAGAGTCATTATATATTAAACGTCTTGTTCCCTCGTTGAATAGTGGAGTTTCATCTTCTCCGCTTTATCTGGCATAGTCAACGTTTTAACTTCTTGCCCAAGTCTAGTCATTCTAACCTCCTTCCTTCTCAAACTAACGGTTGGTTGCGCCTTGGTATTTTGTTTTTTTATTTGTACTTTTTACTTTTAGTTTTACTTGTCAATTTTTAGTCCTTTATGTCAATTTTAAGTTAATTTTAGTCTTTTTACTATATTGAGAATCCTGCTATTATTGAATGCTAATATGTATGTGTTTTTTATCTCAACAGACTGAAGATGCACATTGTATGTGCGAAACGTCTCTAATAAATTATTCTTCTGATGTGGTTGTCTGCGATTTCCTGAATGGATAAATATATATATATATATATATATATATATATATATATATGTGTGTGTACGTGCTTACTATTATAGCATCCTTGGCCTGTCAAAACACCTCCAGCCATCCATAAGCACATTCTGAAAGAACAAGTCGTTTTCGCCCGTTTGGTGATTCGTTATCGTCCCCCTCTTATTTCCGACCTAATAGGGAGGCATAAAATAAAAATGTCATCCTTGTAGGCGTCAGTATGAAAGGGGAGACAAGTGGAACCTGGTCACTCCATTTTTCTTTTCCAAATAAGTAAGATGTTGGGTTTTCCCTCATTTCGTCCATTTTTCTGAGTCTTGTTTATTTCCTCTTATTTTTCGTGGTACTATCTCCATGCTGTTCTTGGTCGCGTCTGGAAACGGTAGGAAGATGTCAATACGATAAATGCAATCAGTGGCGGATTTAGGGGGAGGGGGCCACCTGGTTACGTGCCCCCCCATGGATTCATTAATGTGTAACTCTCAAAGCTTTAATTAAATTTTGGTAATGTGCACCCACTGCACTCAAGCAAAACATTGATAGAAACACTGAAAACAAAATTATATAATTTTTTATGCATGTATTTATTGCTTATATTAGACAAAGAAACTTCACCTGCTACTTCTTTGTAAGCTACAGGTGTTGGAAACAATGTAGCAATCTTCAGAATTATAATCTCTCTCTCTCTCTCTCTCTCTCTCTCTCTCTCTCTCTCTCTCTCTCTCTCTCTCATAGAAACAACTTTTTAAACAGCCAACACAGTTTCAGGCAGATCGTCCCTATGAAACCTCTTGGAGTTTTTCCATAACATACTTGGTATTTACGACATTAGTAGAGTAATAGATATACTCGTCTTAGATTTCCAAAAGGTCTTTGACAAAGTTCCACACAAGAAACTAATGACAAAAGTTAGAGCTTTAGGAATTGTAGGAGAAATAGCAGACTGGATCGAAGACTGACTAACTAATAGAAAATAGAGAGTCGTAATAAATGGTGAAGAATCAGAATGGGCAGATGTGACAAGCGGAGTTCCTCAGGGTTCTGCCCTTGGCCCGCTCTTGTTTTTGATTTACATTAATATAGGCTTAACTATCAGGATAGCCAAATTTGCAGTAGACAACAAACTAGTGTAAATGCAGCAAACCCAGATACAGTGGAAAGTTTAAGAAATGATCCAAGGAAAATAGGAGAGTGGTAAAAAATATGGCAAATGCCTTTTAACCTGGATAAATGTAAAGTATTACGAATAGGAACAAACAACCTTCATACCAACTTCATTCTGTTTGGGAATGACATAAATAGTGTAGAACAAGAAGAGGACCTTGGAGTTATTATTACCAAGGACTTAAAATCCACAAAACAATGGATAAAAGCTGAAAAAAAGACACAGAAACTATTGGGATACATAGAGAGGCAGTTCAGATAAAGAAATTAGGAAACGGTGCTGCAGCTCAACACATCAATAGTTAGACCGAAACTTGACTGTGCAGTACAGTTTTGGTCACTAACACTAAGAAAAGACATAAGTAGACTAGAAGGGGGTACAAACAAGGGCCACAAAGTTAATTCCATCCATCAGGCAAATATGACCTAGAAACACGACGACTGCGAGGATAACTAATAGGCATTCAAAATATTAAAAGGCATAACAAATAGACAGTAACCTCTCCCCATTAAACGAAAACCGGACTAGAAATAATGGATGGAAACTAGAACTGAAGAGATACAAAACATCGCATTGTGGAAACTTCTTCACATACAAGATATGTTACACATGGAATAAACTGCCACCAGAAGTTGTAAACATCAGCAGTGTAGAATAGTTCAAAACAAAGCTAGAAAAAATCATTAGAACACTGAATAAATTGTAAAACCTGCTTCTAAAATAAGTCAGCACATGATGTCTCCACGGATGGACGAAGACTTTGAGACACCCTTATCCTAGTAACGCCTTGTAATTCAGAACATACAATATATATGCATATGATGTAAATTATTTCCGTATATGTATATATGTGTATACATATATGAATGTTAATATATATGTACTGTATGTATCTATGTTATATATATGTGCATGTGTGTTAAAATCCTAAGTGCCCCCTCCCCCCATAAAAGATTTCTAGATCCGCCACTGAATGTAAAGAGTATTCTTAGTCTTCGGAACCCCGGCCGACTTGGGCTGCTCTTTCTCTCTCATTCAAGCTCTTCGTCAATAAAGGTTTTTACATGTTTTTCTGAAAGGATCTTTGGTAACGTTTTCTTTTCCTTTCTTTTATCATCTCTCTCTCCTCCTCCGTGGGAGGATTCCCTTAAGAGAACAAAAGTATAAATGCCGAAGGTCTGTTCGTCCTTGCGCACATCTCATACATACTTGCAGGTAGTAAGCTACAATATTCAGGCAATGTAGAATACATGTCATGCGATATTCGGCGATCACGTCTACGTATGTGTAGGGGCCTAGCATTGTATTTGTTGAGGCAACATAGGTAACGGCTCTTGATAAAGACATGATTTTTTTTTTATTTAATCTGATGGAACATACAACGAGTATCTAGGTAGTGAAACGCCATTTTGTATTGAGAGCCATTTCCGCCTTGGGCATTTGTATTTTAAAGCAGTTTTTAAAATATTTTGCTGGATCCGGGCACCGCCTTTTCATATTTTGGGTGGAATTTAGAATACATTTCTGGATCAAGGCATGTTAGTTTGCATTTTGATGTTACATAAATTGCATCTGTGGATAGGGTTCATGGCATTTGTATTTTCAGGCAACAAAGATCTCATCCTTGGATCGTAAGGCCGCTACTGGGATTTAAGATATGTCTAGAGTGCGGACGAGGCCACGTCACTTTTTTTTTTTCACTGTGGTAGCATATATGTTTCTGGATATGGGTATTTCATATCGTATTTTAAGGCAAGAACTATATCATTCTAGATAATGTGCAATGTTGTATATTTCTTGGAAACATAGTTGGCAATGTAGAATCTATATCTTGATTGGGAACGCCATGTTGTATTGTGAAGCAACATGGAACACCTCTTGAGATAGAGTCGCGCTATATTGTATGTTAAGTAACTCAGAATAAGTTTGTGGTTAGGGTATGCCATTTTGTCATAGAGGAAAACTGTGCACGTCTTGGAGTAGAGAGGAGGTTGTGTGGGGGGAGGCGGTTAGCGCAAAGAACGAAGTGTTGTGTTGCGTTTCGCTGTCGGCGGCTATACCTGTGTAGCGGATACCCTCATTCCCTTTTCTGGCTCAGGCTCGAAGATTTAGAGAGAGAGAGAGAGAGAGAGAGAGAGAGAACAATAAGACTTAACTCGAAAAAATAAAATGGGTAGACCCTCTTCTTACAGGAAGAAAGGTTTGAAAGGCAGGAAAAACAGGAGCAGGACGAGAATTCCAAAGCTTGACAAAAGAGGGAAAATAACGGTCTCTGAACTTCGTCATAATAGTCCAGGATGAGTGACTGACGATTGTCACAGCAGTAGCATCAGTGTCCCATCGGTTCTTGAGAAGTCTTGATTCCTCCGGTCTTGCATACGTAGAACTGGAGAAAATGAAAGTAAACTATCTCTACTTGAGAAGTTTTGCTCCCCAACCTCATATTTCATCAGTAATGTGATATTCAAGTTGACTGCGTCTCTTTGTATCGTCATTTTTCTATCTGGCGCTTCATCGACACCAGACAGTAGTTTTACAACTCAAATGTTTGTGTCAATACATTTTTTGCAGCAGCGTTTGGAATTTAGAAATTCCCTTCCGGTGACTTTCGTTGATTACGGGAAGGCGTTTGACGGCGTCTGCAGACATATGAAATGTCTTCCGTCATCCTGACAATCCCTTTAGGTTGTTCTTATCCACAAGCAAAGTAAATGCAAGGTTGATTTTGATGGGACCTTGTCAAGTGACTTTACATTAAACAGTGGGATTCTACAAAGGAATGTGCTTTCACCTTTGGTGTTTCCCCTTCTCCTAGATTTAACCGAGCAAAAGTGGTCAGTGATGGATGGAAGGGAAGGTTTTGATTGGAGTGATAATAGAAACTGACAGACTCAGAATGTGCAGAGTATGCTTTTTTAATCACAACACCACAATATTTACGAAGTTTGCTCAATAGCTCTATATAATGAGAGAGATGGAACGCAAAATAAATGTAAGAAAAACAGGAATCATAAGACAGGGATGAACACAGACACGAAATAGAATTAGATGGAAAAGATTATTGTGGTTGAAGCTTCAAGATAAATTAGAACGAGGATATCCAGTGGTGTTTTCCTTGAGTTTGAATTTAGAGGAAGACTAAAAAGACCAATAAAAAAATGAACAAGTTGAATAAAAGTTAGAAATTACAGACTGAAATTACATACAAAATTATGATTACAGTATGATCTGTGTTTCTGTATGGACACAAATCATGTTATGACAGTGAAATTGCGTCTTAAATTTTTCCCAATTTGAGAATAAAGCTTTGCGAAGATTATTGGAGTCAGGTGGAAAGGTAGTTATAAATGGCGAGATAATGATGAGAGGGAGATTGATATGCCTTGGACATGTCTTCTGCACGGCCACTGGTAGAATATCCAGTGATAGCAGCGCCTCATGGCCTCCTTTGGGAACTATAAAGTCGAAAAACTCGGATCTCTTGTGATGGGACCTGAGTAGGGAGGCCAGAAATGGGCGGCGGTTTGTGGAAGATGCCGCTCAAGAAAGATATGAATGGCGGAATTCACACACGAATCACCACGGCGTCTATTGGAAGGGAGCGATTTTCTAAAGCTAAAGCTATATATATATATATATATATATATATATATATATATATATATATATATATATATATATATACACACACACACACAAGCATTAAGCTACAAATGTTTAATATCCAATTCGTTCCACCTCGGAAATAATATATTGTCATATATGTTAACCGAAAGGCAATGTTTCAGTTGATAAGAAATTCGTCGTCTCGTGGGCTCGAACAACGGCAACCGAGAATTTAGGACGTACAGTTGACGCCTTAGCCAACACGGCTATACATTCAGAATTCTCAGTTTCCGTGGTTCGAGCCCATGAGACGACAAATTTCTTACCAACTGGAACATTGCCTTTCGGTTAACATATATGAAAATATATTATTTCCGAGGTTGAGCGAATTGGATATTAATCGACATTTGCAGCTTAATGTTTGTATATGAATCACAGTGATGTGTGTGTGGGTGGGTGTCTATATAATTCATGGCTTTTCTGTGTTTTTAATTGTTCTGTGTATACTGAATTAATCCTTGTGCCAGCAACTAAAGCATGACTTGATTTTCCCCTCGGTAAAACTTATTAATGGGAGAAATTTACTGTATACCGGAAGACCCATGAAGTTTCTGGGTATATTTTTAATGTGACTTATGATATTTATAAATGATTGGATCCTTTTGTTCATATATATGATAACGTACATCTATTTTCAATTCATCTCTTTCCCAGTGCAATTAGCATGATTATTTATTTAAAGTGCTTTGAAGAATTTCTACACCCCATAGAGGAAGGCTGGTTCATCACCCTTCCTTACATTCAAACCATAGTTCCCGGAGACTTTCTTAGGTCCCTACCAATCTTATGAGCACAGCCCGCTAACGTCCTTTCTGTATCTACATTGTGACTCGCCTCGTCTTGTGTGTGTTTATATGTTTATATATCATAGTAAGTGTATATATATCATATATATATTATATATATATATATATATACTATATATATATATATATATATACTATATATACGGATATGTATAAAAATGCTTACACCACATAGTCGAATGATTGAAAAGCCGCATGCCTCTATAGAAAATATTCTACGTTCAAATCAAATTAATGAAAGGTCAATACACATTTTGCTTCTCTAGACCTAACCTTTGAATTGGGTACATGGGAGCTAGTCGACAGTAGTGGGTCGTTATCAAAGTAGAGATGGGGCAAGATGCTGGCAATCACAGCTCATAATAATCGTTGAGGAACTGAATAGTAAAACCTGTGATATATTTATATATATATATATATATATATATATATATATATATATATATATAGCTATATATGTGTGTGTGTGCGTGTGTATTTTATATATATATTATATATATATATATATATATATATAATATATATACTATATAATGATATATATATATATATATATATATATTATATATATATATGTGTATAAAATATATATATATATCTTATATATATATATTATATATATATATATATATATATAAACTATATATTATAATCTTTTTATGATAACATTAATAATAGCCGACCACATGAGTGCTATATATATATATATATATATATATATATATATATATATATATATATAGATATATATATATATATATATATATGTATAACAGAATCATCGAAACGAAATTTAGGAGGAACGTGAATCAATCCATAAATAAACGATAAATGCCACGAAGGAAAAATAAACGAAGGAGTCTGCGAGATCTTTCGGCTGAAAAGCCCTTTACTGAAGCAGCTACTGACAAAAATACGAGAAAAGACAATACAAGAAGGTTCGTAATAACTGACAGATAGGGATTATAAAAGGATTAGTGCCTAGAATCCGACACACCTGAAAGATAAAGAAACCTTCCCAAACAAGCATAAACAAAGGGGTGCAATTAAAGGTTTAAGGACAATCATCTCAGATACAATCTCCAGACAATTAAAACGGATTATAGGTGACAGCTATACGGAACCTGGTAGACAAAAAACCATTCACAAAAAAATGACAGAACATACATTCCATAAAAAATTTTTTTTTTTTTTAATAACTCTAAGGCAACTGATTTTTATTTAAGTCAGTAATTATATATTTGAGGTCATTCTTAAACATGTTACAGATACAAGGGTCTAAATGAAAAAGGCCACGACTAACATTGAAATTACAATGAAAAGTAAGCTGATATTAAAGCAGATTCTAAAAGATTTCGTGATAAGACATCTCTTGACCGTGCAATTTACTGAACTGTCAATCCAATTAATTCGGTGGTTGTTTTCACTTAAATGAATAAATAATGCATTAGATTTTTGCCCAGTTTTTTACAGAGTATTTATGCTGGCTTAGCCTTACTTCTAAGCCCTTGCTCGACTGTCCGAGGTAGAATGAGGGACAAATCCATACTGGAATTTTATATATTATGTTGTTGCTTTCTCTGGGCCAATTTTTTATTACATTCTTTTATGTTGTTTATTATAGGAAGAAACAAGGTTGACATTAAAAGCTTTTAACATGGTTTAATGGTTTCAAATCCGTTAAAATAAGGCAAACTGAGAATGTTCTTAGAATTTTCTTTCTGTGTGTTGTTTTCAGTATAAAACTTTTTGTGGGCTTTATTATAACAAATGTCTAATATATGTGAGGATAGCATAAATCTTTCCCTATTTTTCTTATGTATTCAATTTCTTGATCCAAAAATTGAAATATGGACTGACAATTCGCAATGCTCGTAAAAACATAGAGGAAAAAATTGATATTTTTATATTAAGATGGTGGCCTGAGAAGAAATGAACATAAGTTAAGTTGTTAGTCGGTTTCCTATAAATACTGATTTACATTGAATGGTTCTCTATGTATCAAAACGTCTAAGAAAGGGAGGCAATTGTCTTTTTCTAATTCTAGAGTAAACTTAATCGATGGTACCTGGTTTTTATTTAATTTAGAGAGTAAATCATTTACATCAATACCGACAGAGAACAGCTAAAACGATCATCAATGTAACGATACCACTTTACAGGAATATGAATGATATTAGGTAAGTAGCGTTTTCGAAGAATTCCATATACAGGTTTTGAGAGCAATGGTGATAAAGGATTTCCCATTGCCATGCCAAAAATTTGTTGATAAAATTCACCATTGAATAGAAACTTACATCACAAATGCACAAACTCGTGAGTGAAATAATGTGACTTATAGTAGAGGTAATTCATGCTGAGTTAGTTCATTGCTAAGATATTCTAAAATAGAGTTCTATAGGGACTTTAGTAAAAAAAGAGAACATACGTCAAAACTAACGAATCTATCAGTAGGGCAAAGAGCAATTTGTATAATTTATCAACTAAATCTAAGAGAATGATATATATGAGAATCGGAGATGGTTCCAAGTATCGGGACAAGATCTTAGTGATATATTTCGAGAGTTTATATGAAATTGAACCAACAGTACTGATAATAGGCCCGCATAGGGTTATTTTCTTTGTGCGTTTTTGACTAATCCTATAAGTAAGGTAGCGAAGGAGAATTGACTGACAATTTGCCTAGTAGTTATGTTTTATCTTTAAGGATACTTTTCACTATGCTATTGAAGTTTTTTTATGACTTGATCAAGAGGATTTTTTGTTAGTTTTTTATAAGTCATGGCAATGGGAAATCCTTTATCACCATTGCTCTCAAACCTGTATATGGAATTCTTCGAAAAACGCTACTTACCTAATATCATTCATATTCCTGTAAAGTGGTATCGTTACGTTGATGATTGTTTAGCTGTTCTTCCTGTCGGTATTGATGTAAATGATTTACTCTCTAAATTAAATAACCAGGTACCATCGATTAAGTTTACTCTAGAATTAGAAAAAGACAATTGCCTCCCTTTCTTAGACGTTTTGATACATAGAGAACCATTTCAATGTAAATTCAGTATATAGGAAACCGACTAACAACTTAACTTATGTTCATTTCTTCTCAGGCCACCATCTTAATATAAAAATATCAATTTTTTCCTCTATGTTTTTACGAGCATTGCGAATTGTCAGTCCACAATATTTGGATCAAGAAATTGAATACATAAGAAAAATAGGGAAAGATTTATGCTATCCTTCACATATATTAGACATTTGTTATAATAAAGCCAAAAAGTTTATACTGAAAACAACACACAGAAAGAAAATTCTAAGAACATTCTCAGTTTGCCTTATTTTAACGGATTTGAAACCATTAAACCATTGTAAAAGCTTTTAATGTCAACCTTGTTTCTTCCTATAATAACACACTAAAAAGAATGTTAATAAAAAATGGCCCCAGAGAAAGCAACAACATAATATATAAAATTCCATGTATGGATTGTCCCTCATTCTACCTCTGACAGTCGAGCAGGGCTTAGAGTAAGGCAGCAGCATAAATACTCTGTAAAAAACTGGGCAAAAATCTAATGCATTATTTATTCATTTAAGTGAAAACAACCACCGAATTAATTGGATGACAGTTCAGTAATGCACGGTCAAGAGATGTCTTATCACGAAATCTTTTAGAATCTGCTTAATACAACTTACTTTTCATTGTAATTTCAATGTTAGTCGTGGCCCTTTTTCATTTAGAAACCCTTGTATCTGTAACATGTTTAAGAATGACCTCAAATATATAATTACTGACTTAAATAAAAATCAGTTGCCTTAGAGTTATTAAAAAAAAAAAAAAAAAATTTTTATTGTAATGTATGTCTGTCATTTTTTGTGAATATGGTTTTGTCTACCAGGTTCCGTATAGCTGTCACCTATAATCCTTAATTGTCTGGAGATTGTATCTGAGATGATTGTCTTAAACCTTTAATTGCACCCTTTGTTTATGCTGTTTGGGAAGGTTTCTTATCTTCCAGGTGTGTCGGATTCTAGGCACTAATCCTTTTATAATCCCTATCTGTCAGTTATACGAACCTTCTTGTATTGTCTTTTCTCGTATTTTTGTCAGTAGCTGCTTCAGTAAAGGGCTTTTCAGCCGAAAGATCTCGCAGACTCCTTCGTTTATTTTCCTTCGTGGCATTTATCTTTATATACATATATATATATATATATATATATATATATATACATGTGTGTGTGTGTGTGTGTGTGTGTTTAGAATGTATGAAAATATTAATGAAAGACAAGTAACAAAAAGGAGGAATGTTATAAATAAGCATATTTAACGCCCCAGTGGATTTGACACTGATTCCGCAGTTGGGAGCGCATGATGTGATGGCGATTCATAGTATTGATTGGACGTTAATCAAGATTAAGTAAGGGAGGTTTTATTGCGGCCATTAAAGTTCCTTATATCGCATGCAGCGCAATTTGACAAAAAGAGCCTGGCATTAGCGATCGCTTGATCTGCTTCGGTCCGTCAGACGTGTGCGGGAAATGCTCGCTACAAAAAACATAAAATGTTGTTAATAATCTCCTTCGTGGCAATAACATTAGTGTTTAATCGTGTGAACAAACGGTTTATATTTAATCCATATATTCATTACATTAACTTCCATTTATTTTGTCATGGAAAAACTTGTTAATCACCTTGAAGTCTGCGGTAATCGTGGTTGTTATTGATTGGGTGTTTGGCGACATTTTTCACTTTATACATCCATATATCATTTTCTTTCTCTCTTTCTTTCGCTTGACGCTAGAAGGGGGTAGCCTTCTGGTCTATCAGCAAGTCTTTAGGTGTGAGGTTGCTATCCCTACCCCCTTTTTCTTGATCAGAGCGGTCACTGGTACCTTTACATCCACATGTACTGGTCGACGTCAGTCCAGGCGCGATCTGTGAACCCAGCAAACGTATTCTGAGCACTGCATTATTCAACAAAGGTGCCCACTGTGGGACTGATTGATGGATTGATTACCTTGTTACGGTAAATCATATTTCCACACCTCTCTGATCATTATGCATTCCTTTAATGGTGTAAATGCATATCAGTAATATCTGTGACAAGGATGCTCGCTTCACGTAAGCGTAATTTGATTCATCGTGGATTTTGCAATCATCTAATTTACATATCTCTGCTGGAATTACATTTGAGGGCGCCGTCTGTTTTGCGTATACATTAGTTCCTTAACCTATTTTATTCGTCTCTCGTGGTTTCCTAAAATGCAAAGGCCAGACGAAGGGCCAACGAAAGAACCATCTACTTCAGTTTTGTATCAGTGATAAAAAGTCCGGGAATGGAAAACCGGTCGGGTTTAGCCTTGAACGAAGTGACGGACGAGGTCTTCAAAGTTGAAGGGTTGTAAGAGTCGGTCAGGATGAAGGGAGGCAAGAGACCCAAACATTGGGGATGGCAGGATGGGGAGTCAAAATCGATACTGAAAAAGTGAGTGATTAACGGAACAGTGACTACAAATGTTACTTTACAAGGGGGAGAGAAAGAGAATGAATAGTAGCTGGTAATTTGGGTAAACTAATTGCCTTTGAATTAGCACTGTTGGAGGCACTGAATATGACGTTCCATACATAATGTGACCAGTAATGTCAGTGCATGTGGGAGGGAAGGAAAGAACTCGCATCATGTAAACAGTACTTCTAGCCTTCTAGAGAAAGATGTTGCAATCTGAATTGTGAGCTCTCCGTGGCCTGGTATATGTTCTAAGTATTTATTCATTAGCTGATATAAGCTAATATCCTTTGAGGCCTCAATGGTTTAGAGAGATTACAACATAAAGTATCGTACATGGATTGGAACATCACTTCAGTCTCGTAAAGGTTTGTAGTAATAAGCGTATCCAGAAAAGTGTAAGGGTATCGAGAAGTTAAGAGTTCACTGTGGCCAATAGAATATACTATATATATATATTATATATATATATATATATATATATATATATATATATATATATATATATATTATGTATATATATAATTATACATTATTATATAATATATATACATATATATAAACTAATTTTATATGTTCCCATGAATCTGAAACATGCGCGCGAACGCACATGCATACACATACATAATGTGTAGGTGTGCGAGAGATTTTCTAAGATACAGAGAATTAACAGAGCAGCATGTAATTAATGCTGTGTGTACCGATTGCTTTTGTAGCCCAAATAACTACTGTATCTTGGTGTTTCAGAGTCGTTAATAATGTAACATTATGAAATCGCTAGAACCTTTGCTCCAGGTGACTGATGGATGGCACAGTAAGTTAACGAAAAAATTCAACACTTATCTTCCAACATTAAATTATGAGAACCCGAATTCCAAGAAAAGTTAAAATTTGGGATGGGGTTTAGGCTCTGTCACATTTTGGCGAATGGGAGCGAAGTGGGGAAGTTATGTCGAACTTCTCCTTTATTCCTCACGCAGTTGAACCACGGAACAGTCTCCCTGAGGATGTCGTGCAATTGGAACTTCTGAAGTCCAAGCGAAGATGCAACGCATTACTACCCTGAAATAATTCTCCTTTTGTTTTAATGATTAATATACATTTTTGTTTTATTATTGTATTTGTTATTTTTTTTTCTTTTTTAATAACTGATCTCGGTTTTATATATTTCCTATTACCTTCAGTTACTTTTTTCACTTGAACTCCATACCTTGTTCTTTGGAAGCCTGAATTTCAAGTCAGTGGCTCCTGTGGGCTTGCTCCATATGGATTGCATTAATAATAATAATAATAATAATAATAATAATAATAATAATAATAATAATAATAATAATATAATAGTGCTTTCACATTAATTTCAAAACTAGATATCTGTTTAGAGCAATTTGACGAACCTTTATAAAAAAAAAGAACTTGAAATATGTTTCAAGAGGAAACTATTATTTAAAAAAAAAATCATCTGAAAATTCTTCTTCTCCAAAGCCGTAATCTGATGTTGCGTCGCCCATATTCTACAACTAATTAAGTTTTAGCAATATTGCTACTTCGGCATCTGCCTTTGCCATGTCTGTGAATTGGTGTCTAAACATTATTATTTCAGAGCCTGAGATGTAGGGTCTGGGCCCAGAGAACTCAAGATGGTTCATTGCCAAGGCTCGTGTGACAGAAAATGCCAATCAATATATACTCCTGTCCTCCGAGTTTATTTTATAATAGTAAAGGAACAAGGTTTCTGAGTACTTTCGCGAACAAATTGTCGGTAATGTGAAGAAATTTATGTAGCCTATTGACTGTTTTCCTTTTGATTTGGGTCACACGAGCAATGAATTAGATTTAAGACTCTGCCACAAGGTCATCTTACACAAGAGACCCCGGATGTACTGATTTACTGTCGTTGTTTGTTGTTTGTGATTAAGCTGGAGTGAGGATTTTGAGGAGTGTGGAGGCGGAAAAGCTCTTACAATAACAGTGTTGGGGCCCCTCCAGACGACGTGGAACAAGCGACTCGCGTGACTCACCACGTCATGGTGTGAGGGCGCTTCTTGATGTTACCGATCTTGGGGGCTGTACCGAAGTGCAGCAGCAGATTGCCGACTGCACATGACACTGTAACAGTTTTTGCAATCCCTGTGTTTCTCAGCTTTCTTTGAACACTTCTTAGCTGTCCAGCTTCTTAAACATTATCTTGTTCCCGTTTTCACCTGTAATATAAGTCCCATTAGTCTAGAAATGAGGCTCTGTGGTCTTCTTCAAATTTTTTATAATTAGTAATGAATGTTCTTTTATTGTCACAATTTCAAGATGTAACTTTAAAGTGTATTACCGAACTTCATTATTCAACCAAAAACAGAAAGATACAATCCAAGTCTTGGTCTTTCTCGTTTACTGTGAGGATAAAGTAGATTTAGACACGAGGTTAGACTGGCTTCTATTCTTGAAAGGCGTCTTGATGTCATTTATACCTGTTTTCCAAGGTAACTTGACTTCATTCATCCTTTAGCTGATTAGGGTAGATTGGTGACATTTACCCTTACTGTTTAAAGTAGCTCAATTTCACAACTCCTACTGTCCAACACAGGTGTGTATTTCAAAGCTTTTATTTTCATTACACACTAGTCTTCGTCAAAAAAAAAAAAAAATCATAAACGTACTTATGAAGTAACCTTTCTACAGAAGATTATTATAATCGCACTTAATCATGATTTTTAGGAGCTATCTGTTTACTTTATTTTTTATCAGAATAATGTGGCTTAAATATAATATTTTAAAGTGATTTCTCCAATGATGTATGGACGAATGCACGGAAAAGAACAAAGATTTAAAATATTTAAAAACACTAATATATATGGAGAATAAAATCGAATGTAGTAGTACCGGCATCGATTCAAACCAGAGCTTATAATGGGAAAGAATGTGACCCCTTTCTGCTTTCCCAGAGCATTACTGTCGAGCAGTCGAGCAAATTCACAACTGCAACTTGAGGTGTTATCGCCGCAACTAAGGACCAGACAGAAGCAGTTTACATCTCTATCCAATGATGAGCTTTGTTTGTAGTGTCTGAGTCTTCTGGAGAAAGATTGCTTCATAATTCATGTGCTCTGGACAACTTTTATAATTGCACACTTATATTTTAGATGACAAAAAATGTGTACTTAAACAGTCTCTGTAACATATACTAAGATTTATCGAAAGCATATGAAGTTTAGTTCGGGTAAATAATATTCGTTTAGCCAACAGAACACACACACACACACAACACACACACACACACACACATATATATATATATATATATATATATATATATATATATAATATATATATATATATATATATATATATATATATATATATATATATATATATATATATATATATATATATATATATATATATATTGTAGGAAGCCCACTAAAATTTGGAAAAAATTGAAAGTTTGAAAGTTTTAGTGGGTTTCCTACAACATATTAGAACACGGATACAGTGTTTAACTTTGCTATATATATATATATATATATATATATATATATATATATATATATATATATATATATATATTATATATATATTATATATTATATACAACGGAAATATACATCCTTGTGTGACACTTGATGCTTTGTTGCCTACTAACATCTTGCACACGCATTAACTGATCATACTTAGTGCATACACGTGTTTCCCATTTTGTAACCAATACCACTACGGATGTTGTCGTTATCATCGTCATCATCATCATCAGCAGCAGCCACGCAATCGGTTGTATTTTGCTCATTAGTCCCGGAACTCTTCATGGTAACGAGCTTGATCTGAAGACTGATTTGGAAGAGGCGGGTGGGGAAGGATGTTATCGCATTTTTTTTTTTTTTATAGAAGACAAGAAGGAGCGGAGCACAGAATAGGATATGGAGTTATGTCTTCAAGTTCATGTTGAGTAAATTAAAATGAGACACCAATAAGGTTCGTCTTTATACAATCTGCAGATTTAACTTCTGAGAGAAATGAAGATGATTTTTCACAAATATATGTAGATACAGTGACATAATTATTCAGTGACCTTTTTCTATTATATTGGTCGGATACGTATGTTCAAGAAAGGTTTACTTCTTATAATTATTCAGCTTTTGCAATAGATAAAAAAAATGTGGTTCCTAGTTATTGCAGAAAACACTGCTGCTTTTATAGATATTAAATCAATTTGCCCAGATGGGGGTGATTGAATGGCTGAGGGTAGCATGAAAGAAGAGACGCTCAAGTGCAGGCATACAAGAGGATGGGTATGGTAGTTAAGTAGGGAATAAAAGAGAAAGAGAAGGCAAGTCATGTAATATAAGGGAGAAGATAAACAAGAACACATGGAAGAATAAAACGTTGCTCTACACAGAAATAAATGCAAAGGTTAATGAGCAAAATGATCCTTGACTACAAGATGTTCGTTGAGAGAAAGATGCTGTTTCCAGTGAAATCAGTCTTGAATCAATGGATGAGCTATGTTAAAGATGTATTGAATGTGGAGGATGAAGAGGTGCAAAGCTGAATGACTCAAGTGTGGAAAGGATTAATATGATTTGAGTAATGGTGGAAGTGACTGTTGAGGACGTAAGGGGACAATTAAGAAACTGGAGAATGGAAAGACCACAGATATTGATGGAATCACAGGTGAGATGCAGCAGAACGGTGGTAATAGTCTAACTGAGTGGCTGACCATTGATTGTGAGGCATATCTGGATGAGGTAAAAGTTCCAAGGAATCTGTACGAATAATCATTGTACCACTGTATTAGGGTGAATGTAATAAGATGACCAAAAATTATAGAGGCATGGCATTACTTAGTACTTAGTATACCGAAAACGTTGTATCGCAGGATTTTGATGAAAGAAGTAACAGACAGACAGGGATGGTCGGAGATGAGAATTTTGGTGCAGAAGGTAAGGTGGTGAGTAATTCAAGTCCTGTTGATCCCAGAGGTAGACATGTGGAAAAGAGATATTTTGCTTTGCACTGTGCCTGTGATGTTACTATTCGTGTTATGGTATGGTGTCATTTTGTAGCACAGTAATGTACCTTATCGTAACATTTTTCAATAAAAAAAAACAATAAAACAAACTTCTTAATGAGTTGAAAATCCCTGAAAATGATGGATCAGTGAGTCCTAAGACTTTGGTGTGAATTTCTAGATGACACGCCAGTGTGTCACAAGTGAACTATTGAGAAAGCCTTCTCGGTGGAAGAGAAGCATGTGATACAATACGAGTATGTAAATGGTATAGTGAACGTTCTCGTGCAGAAAAGATTACTAGATAAGGATGTATGTTTGTAAGGTTGTCGAATATCTTTAAAGGACAGGGTGATGTGAGAAATGATGTAAAGGGCAGTAGATGTAAGAGAAAAATGTTTGAATAAGAATGGTTGACGTTCGAAGATATACAGTATTTTTTTGGGAAATACTGAAAAGAAAGTCCGTAAGCAAGTTAAAGAGTTTAAATGGAAACTAGGTATAATGAACGGTAATATGTATGGAGGTAGAATAAAAGTTGTTGATCCATATAGACCATAAGGAAAGTTGTGAATCAAAGAATAGATGAAG